>NW_005871106.1:1254009-1387378 GCF_000147115.1 Myotis lucifugus
TGGGGAGGAAATTATAAATAAATATGATTTCAACATGAGGTTATCACAATACATTCAAATGGATAAAATCCCCTTCTTATACTTTAGAGACTCCTGCATCATGTGAAATAAGAAAAATGGAAACAAAAGAATGCCCGCTTGCAACAAACATATCTAAAACTAAATGACACAGAGAGTTATTGTAATAAGTGGATTTAAAATATATATCAGACTAATAAGAAGAAAGGAAGTAAAGAAACATTAATATAAGGTAAAATAGAATTCATGGCAAAGAATATTAAACAGGACTAAAAGTGATATTTCAATATAGATAAAAAGGTTCAATCCAAAAAGATATAAAAATCATAAACATAAAACAACAGAGCTTTTCAAATATGTAAAGCAAAAATAATAAGTGTACAGAGTCAAACATCATGTCCAGAGACTTTAATACATGTATCTCAGAAATCTACCTGTCACGTGGTTTAAAATTTTTAAAAAGTGAGGATTAAAGCGCTGTTTCTCAGACTTTAGTAAAAGTCATAAAAATCATTAGAAACTAACCCTACATAAAAAAACAACAACACGGGTGTTATTCTAAGGCCATAATCTTTATTCTCATCTCTACTCAAACAAGATATGCTTCTTCAGGGACTCCTAATAATTTATGAGTAATGTGATTTTTAAAAATCAGAGATAATAAAAGCTAATGTGGGATTGACTAAATAATTATTTTTGTCTTTTAGATATTACTATATACATGTTTATAAATATATACATGTATACACATATATATATATACATGCACAAAATTTTACTATATACACATGTATGTATGTTTATAAATATATACATACACACACACACACACAAATACTTGACAAATATTTCTTGGAAAAGCAAAATTATTGAGAAGTCCCTGGTTCCTATTTGAATCTTTCCTTGGGACAACTGAATATTAATATAAACACTTTCCCACAAAGAGATGATAACATTGGACATTGAAAAGATAAACTGGTAAATCTTATAATTGTTTGAATTTTTCTGGTCAATTGTCCATTTTCTATTTAAAATGCTTCCTGACTTAATGATTTGAAGCACAACTAACCAAATCTCAGATTGCCCAAGCAATCAGCACATTCTAAGGTAGAATTACCTCTAATAGCCCCATTGTCTTAGTAATTACTATTTCAGAATGTATCATCATGACACTATTATGAAGTCCCTTACTACAAAAAGTTTTTCTCTAATACTATAATAGGTCCAATGGGTCTGCTCATTGGAGCTATCTTGAAGGAGAAAAGTAAGAGGCAATTGATAGCCTTCTTACTTTTAGGCTATCATTATGATTTCTCTAACTCCATTCAAATATCCATTCATGTTACAAAGAAAAAGTCAACTTTGTAATTCAAAATTCCCATTATTCCCAAGTATATTGCAGCTCCAATAGCTGTATTGCAAGAGTTTCAGTTGATTTAAGGTCATATATTTTTCTCCATTGGGAAGTATTTCTTCACACAGAAGATAAAGAATGTGCCCACATACCTGTGTCTACATTTTGATTATAGTATCTTGGTTCCTTCAACTACCTTGTGAAGACTGAGGGCACATGCAATGCCTGTCTGTGTTACATGCCCCAGTACAATGGATAATGAATATTAAACAGGTAACAGCGGTTCTGTGTAGACATTTAGAATCATGTTTTTCTCCAGACCTTTTCTTTAGAACAATTCTCTTGAGCTCAGATAATTTAGAGCCACAAGGCAAGGGGCCCTGACTGCATTTTAAGCTGAAATCTGACTCCACTGGGAAGGTGAAACCTTTTTTTCATAGATGGAGACTGGCTTCTCTTAGATGTGATCTGTCCTAATTAGTCAATGTATTAATCATATTAGAAATCAAAATTCATCTTCATCATCATCATCAAAATTTTCATCACTATTGTCTTTATGGTTTTTACTGTTATGAGTTACATGTAAGTGTTAACTCATTTAACTCTCTCAACTCCATGAGGTAGGTAGGTAGATATTATTTCACCTTGAATTGACAGCCAAGAAGACTGAGGCCAGGGAATTTAAGTAAGTTTCATATGGTGACAAAGTTAATAATGCTGGGCTCAGAACTTGGCCTCTGGAGTAAATCTGCTTGTATTCAAAATCCTGCTCCCCCATTGCAAACAGTGTGACCATATGGTGCATAATCATGGACATACTTTATAGAGATTGAGATG
Source organism: Myotis lucifugus (assembly GCF_000147115.1). Lineage (NCBI taxonomy): Eukaryota > Metazoa > Chordata > Mammalia > Chiroptera > Vespertilionidae > Myotis > Myotis lucifugus. The sequence continues at coordinate 1,256,219 of NW_005871106.1, forward strand.
GGATGGGGAAGAGGAAAAGTACAAACTGTAGGAAGAGGGAAGATTGTGCAAACTGGATGGCATATTAAAAAAAAAAGAGCTGGGTTTGGTAAATGCCAGTTTCTGATGCACACTCTAAGGCGACAATCGATACAAACCCTAGAAGACGCAGCTGTTTTTCTAAGAGGAAAATGAAATTAAGAGATCACACTTTGGTAAGGAGAGAAATAAGATATTAAAATGTCCTGTGACCACGAATATAGCACATTTCCCCATAAAGTAGATGAATTCATTTTAAACCTCCAACTTTACACTTTCAAATCAGAAAAGTCACCTTCAGGCAGTGCCATCTGAGGATAATGAAGGGGTAAAAAGAGAGAGGGAAGCAAATCTAAAAATTCTGACAAGTGTTTTAATGCATAAATCAAAGTGACCTTCTTTTAATGTTAGCCAGAAACAAAATAAATAAGCAAAGAGGTTCTTTACACATGGAAAACTAAGTGGATAGAAATTCTAGCAATTTCCTATGATTTTCCCCCAACATCAGTTGCTTAATAAGAAAAAAAAAAATCTGTCAACACTGGGAGGAAACAACAGTTAGATATTAATCACCCTCTTTTGGAGTTCCTTTGCCAAAAGAGTTAATGAAAGTCAGGTTATTTATAGCAAAGATTGTCTTAGTTCACAACTTAAACTCTGATAAACACAATAAGCAACTAACCCAGTAAGATGTTTTTGGAGATAAAAGGAATGAAGGTCAATATTTTCAAAAGAAAGGCATAAAGTGATGGAGAGGCATTGGAGAACATTTTTACAATCACCTATTTAGGAGGAGAGAACCTTATTTATTGGAATAGATTATTTTGAAGAAAATAAATGAAATTCATCTTTTCCCACAACTAATACTTGTAAAGTTTGAAATACTCATCAGGTAACATGCATGCAGTAGATGGGATGTGAATGCTTCATGTAAAATAGAGAGCTTTGAACTAGGAGCTAATAGATATGGATTCTAAATCTAGTTCTGTAACTGCCTACACTTGGGTAAGAATTAGACTTTACCCCCTCGTGCATCTGTAACTTTTCTGGGGGTCAGATTGTTGAATGGATATATATATTTAAGATTCTTTCTACTTCTAATTCTCTAGCCAGACACACTGCTTAATTATAGAGTTACTAGGGCTCGAAAGGGTTCAGCAAGTTTCTCTCACTTAAAATTTCATAAAAATAACTGCTCTATTTTGAAGGAAGCGGTGGAGGGAGAAAAGGGAGAATCCTTTATCACAGAAATAAATTTATTCTAAAGTCTCACTGTTATCAATTTTCTATAATTTTAGCATGGCTCCCAGAAACCCATTTTAATCTTAATTTTGAAAGACAAATCAAGTGCCAAATATTTTTAAAAGTTAATGTATGACTTAAAAATAGTTCAGCCACCTATATTATCATGCTAAATGTCTTCTCCCTCAGGGCCTAAGGAATTTTTTAAAAACATTTTAAAGTATCATTCTTAGGTACTTTATGTTCACCAAGCTAACAAACTTATAAATGCCTAATTGAACAAACACAACCTGCAGTTTTCTGAAAACATCAGATAAAGACCACTTGTGTTATCAAACTTATCCTTTCTTGTCCTGTGAATGTAAACGTAAGTTTTCATTCAGTACATCTCATACTGTCATATTGTTGGCACTCAGAAAATGTTTCCTGAATAAATGGATGACTCACCACATCTAACACACACAGGACAAATCAGAGTATTAAAACGTCCAGATTCCACTAAAGAAACTTGAATTCCTGCTCAAAACATTTTTCTCCCTTTTCCATTAATCTAACCTTTTGAAGGTCAAATCTTTAGCCCCATTAGTTTTCTTGACAGTAAAATCACTTAAAACCTTTGCCACTTCAGAATCATCACAATTTGCCAATGGGAATTTTCCTCTTGTTTATTTCGTGGGGCCGGACATTTGACATTCAACAACGTTCCCAGATCATTACATTAGGAAAAAAAAAATCAGTGGCAATCGTTTCACCAGAGCTTTCTTGTTTCAATACCATGAAGCACTGGTAATGGCAACATTTTTCAACATTTTAATATGATTGCTAATTCTTGGCTTCTGGGTTGTGATTAGGCTAAACTTTTTTTTTTTTTTTTTTTTTTTTTTTACTGTGTAATAAAAAATAACTAGAAAACAAAATTACTTTCTTTTCTTTCCTTTCTTAACAGATGTAAGAAAATAAAAAATGCTCAACCAACCGGAATAGAAAATGTCCTGAATCTCTAACTATAAAAGAATTTAGCGACTTTATCCCACTTGAAGGCAGCCATATTTCCTTCTGGCTACATTTACATGGGAAACATGTGACTGGACCTCTAATTAGTTTGATGAATTCAGTCACAGGTACACTGTTCCTACAATATGGACGGGAAATAATGAATGGTCAGAATCTCATTGAGCAAAACCAGAGACAGCTGGGTTTGTCTGGCATCATTAATCTGGAAAACAACAGCAAGCGCAGAATGCTACTCAATTACCTAGAACATAAGTATTAATAATAACGTTAAGTTTGACAATAACAGATTCAACTTGACATGTCTTCGCACCAGCAACAAGTCAACAATGTTTCTCATTAGTGCTGTTCTTTGTTCAGTTGTATTTAAATGCAACATGAATTTATAATGTCTTACAAGAGACATGCTGATTATCTGAAAAGAATCTAAAGATGTTTAAAAATCAGAATTTGTTGTGTGTAATCTAATAATGGAGCTGATTATTGGAACTGAACCCACTGTAGCCCTAGGAGTCTTTCCACAGCTAACTCTCACCCTCTCTCCCCTTTCCTTCCCACATGTGTCCCTCTGCCCTCCCACCCCCCAATGCTAGTGAACTTCTAAGACCCTTGTTTTCTGGGGGCTCCTCCTCTCCAGCTCCTCTCACGCCCTCAGTCCCTCCTTGCTCCATGCTTTCTGAAGTGCAGAAGAAAGAGGGGGTAAGAGATCAACTAAAGGACTTGTCTGCATACATATGAGCAAAACCAATGGACACAGACAGTAGAGGGGGAGGGGTGTGAGGGCTTGTGCTGGGGGAGGAGGTAGTGGGGGAGAGGTCAGTGGGGGAAAAAGGGAGACTCATGTAATACTTTAAACAATAAAGAATTTTAAAAAACCTGAAGCTTCACTTTTGGTTATCAGCTCAGTATAGTTTTCCCCAATTATACTGTTTTTCTTGTCTCCTTAGACTAACACATTTTTGTAAATTATATATACTGTAATGCAAAGAGCTCCCTAGAGTTGGTACATTTGACAGGACCAGGCAGAAACTTTCCAGAACTGAGTTAACAAAGGTACAATAATAAAAGCTTCATCTACGGAGGCAGCAATGTTCAACCTTTTTCATCTCATGACACACACAAACTAGTCACTAAAACTCTGCAGCACACCAAAACTATATTATGTTTTGTCAATCTGACAAAAACAGGTATAAGTTTGATTCAGTCACACTGGACGGCTATTGTTTTGCTGGCTGTTGCCATTTTTTTATTGACAATCTAAGGGGAAAGAGGTCAGTGCCCCTGACTAAATAGTCAGGTATTGCATGTTTAAAACATTTCTGTGGCACACTGGTTGAAAATCGCTGCACCATGGCGTTAAAACCTAGTCTATACCTTAGAAGTGTTGAAACTTTTTTTTTCATGTATGGAATTGATGCAAACTGAGGAACTTATACAATGAAGTAGAAAAAAAACAAAAGAAAAAATCCTAATGTGACAAAACTAAGTTTTAAAAAAATGAAGGGTCTACATACATACTTGGAAGCCTCATCACTAAAGCCTTGTGCCTTCGTGTCAATACTTTGCCCTCTCCATTCATAGGCACACCTCAGAGATCTCACAGGGTTGGTTCAAGGCCACTGCAATTACATATCACAATACAGTGAGTCACACATATTTTTTGTTTTCCCAGTGTATAAAAAGTTATGTTTACACTATACTGTAGTCTATTAGATGTGCAGTAGCATTGCCTAAAAAACAAGGCACACCCCTTAATTAAAAGATACTTTACTGGTTAAAAAAATGCTAACCGTCACCTGAGCTTTCAGTGAGTCATAATCTTTTTGCTGGTGGAGGTCTTTCCTTAACACTGAGGGCTGCTGACTGATCAGGGTGGCGATTTCTTAAACAGGACAACAATGACGTTTGCTGCATCAATCGACTCTTCCTCTCAGGACTGATTTCTTTACAGCACTAGACGCTGTTTGACAGCACTTTACCCGGAGTAAAACTTTCCAAATTGGGGTCAATCCTCTCAAACCCCGCTCCTGCTTTATCAGCTAAGTTTATGTAATGTTCTAAATCCTTTGTCATCACTTCAACACTCTTCACGGCATCTTCAGCAGGAGCAGAGCCTCTCAAGAAACCACTTTCTTTGTTCATCTATGCAGGGCAACTCCTCATTCGTTGAAAGTTTTATCGTGAGATCGCAACAATTCAATGATCACCGATCACAGATCACCATAACAAATATAGTAAAGAAACGTTTTACATATTGTGAGAATTACCAAAATGTGACACAGGGACACAGAGAGAGCAAATGCTGTTGGAAAAATGGCACCAAAAGACTTACTCAGCAGGATTGACACAAACCTGTAGTTTGTAAAAAAAAAAAAATCTTATCTGTGAAGTGCAATAAAGCACCATCAAATGAGGTGTGCCTGTATATTAAACCATGCTCCCGTTTTCCTTGGCCACTACCGGTTTTCATTCTTTCTTCACAGTATGTATCACTCTTTGTTATGATATAATAAGGGATTGTTTGCTGGATGTTTGTTTCCTTCACAAGAATGAAGGAGGCCCTGAGTCGGGAACTGGTTCTGCTCAGAGCAGGTCTCCAGTAGGTCTCTGTAATTAGTTTATTCACTCTAGAACCCAGATTTTGTCCTCTTTGTATTTTATCACCTAAAATGCAGAATTACACAAATATTGTTAAGGAATGGATTAAAATAAGTGGTTACATGTCCAGTAATTTTTTAGGTGACACGAATTTAAAATGTATCTAATTCTAAGTAGAGAAGAGCCATAACTCCCAATGGTGACAAATCTAAATCTTACAGATGACAATAGGGAAAGTGAGCTGTTTAAAAATAGGTAGGTGCCAACGCCTTCTGTGAATGTAAACCAGCTACTCGACGACGCTTGCAGGCTGCGAGGCCTCTTAAAGGAAAGCACCTGAGATTCAAGAGCTCTGAACCACAGGAAGGGGCAAGTGCCCCTGACAGGAATGTAAGCCGGGCTGGGGACCAGGCAGAATGACGAAGCCCATGGCGGAACATGGCCTAGTCATGGAGGGGAATGGCCCGGCTACTGGGAAAGTGTCATAGGGCTTTCAGCATAGAAAGTATCCTGTTCATTGAAAACAACAGATAGTTCCCTGCATGCCTTTCCAGTTTCAAAGTTTCATGTACACTGGATCCCTTTGCAGGGAAGTAAATTATTAAAGGCTTATGAGACTTGACAGAGTTACAAGGAGATCTAAACTTTACTATCCTTATACTTATCCTTCATGAAAGACTATTCCATTTAACTAATAAAATTGACATGGAAATACTGACAGATTAAAGTACCCACAATCAATTGCTGAGGCAAGCAGGACCAGCATTAGGTCAAGTGATTGGACTCAAAAAACTGCAGGGCATGTTTTCCAAGTTACACTCATTTATATTTTTTAAAAAATCATTGTATAAACGGCCCAGTTTAAGATAAGTAGGGGGAAACACCAATCAGAAAGGATATGTGCACCCCTATGTTCATAGTGGCACAATTTACCACAGCTAAGATTTGGAAACAGCCTAAGTGCCCATCAGCAGATGAGTGGATTAAAAAACTGTGGTACAGCTACACAATGGAATACCACGCTGTGGTAAAAAAAGAAGGAATTCTTAGCATTTGCAAAAGCATGGATGGAGCTGGAGAGCATTATGCTAAGTGAAATAAGCCAGTCAGAGAAAGATAAATATCACATGATCTCACTCATTTGTGGAATATAATGAACAACATAAACTGATGAACAAAAACAGATCCAGAGACAGAGAAGCATCGATCAGACTGTCAAACCTCAGAGGGAAGGTAGGGGAGGGTAGGGGTAAAGGGGAAGAGATCAACCAAAGGACTTGTATGCATGCATATAAGCCTAACCAATGGACACAGACACCAGGGGGTGAGGGCATGAGTGCGGGGGTGTGTGTGAGGGGGCAATGGGGGATAAATGTAATACCTTAATCAATAAAGAAAGAAAAATTAAACAGACCTTGCCATGTCTGTTCTCGCACGTGCGCATACACATACACACACACACACACACACACACACACACACACGCGCACACACACAAGATAAGTGGGGGGAAAGCACACTGGGTGTCTCTCCAGAAGGCCCATGAGTTGGTATTTTCAATCCTTCCCCTTGTGACTCATGTGAAACCAGGGTGGACTGCCTCCAGTGTCGCTAAAATTGAAAGTGAAACCCTAGATATTTCACCCATTGGATCTGGTAAATCCTTAAAATCTCAATTTTTCACATGAAAAACTGGTATGCAAAGAGGTTATATAAATGCTTATGGAAGTGCCAGTGCCACAATTTTACAAAACCCCAAGAGTCTTTTTAACTTACTTTGAAGTAATATAACACAACCCGGAAACCCTTATTCAATAATGTTTCTTAGGTAGAAGAATGGAGCGTTCAAGGGAAGAAGGTGGTGGTGTGCTAGATGTAGACTCACGTTTCCTTAAAACTTGAGGACTGTTAACACAGTCTGACATTCCCTGTGACAATAAGAGAAAGACCACAGCTTTCATCCCCATGTGGACTAGCTAGCAATTCTCTATTTTATGGCACAGATTATATTCCTGAACATTGACTGTCTTGCAAATACATTCCCTTGTGGATAAAGCTGACAGAGTGTGGTTTGATGAGCGAAGCACCATCACTGATGAAGACATCCATGGTCCAACCCATACTGGTGGGGCTGGTCAGAAGCAGCATAAACTTCCCCTGTAAATTCAAGGCAAAGGGAAGGGGATGGGCAGGCTTGAACTGTGTGCCCATTAGGCATATGCTCACTCTCTAGCCTTCACTGGCTTGTAGAGAGAAGGGAACTTGGAGAGAGAGGGGACTGGTGGGAGGGTGTGTGTTGGAGCTCTTTCCATAGATTTGAGCCAAGAGGCCACTGTCAGGACTCTTTTTTTTTTCTTGATCTAGGAACGGGTGCTTGATTTAGGGAACCACCACCAACAAATAAACGAAAACCCAAAATAATACCTGCGTAGGCAGTGGACTAAAAGAAGCAGAGGTCAACTGACCAGGGGAGAGAAAACAAGCAGGAAAAAAAAAATCTGTGTTTCTGATCTTTCCACCTTGCAGATCTTACCAAACCACTCATCTGTCATCTATTTCCGGGTGCATAAGAGATTATATGGATGGTTGTCCAACTTTAATGTGGGTAAGAATCAGTAGCTTGTTAACAATGAGATTTCAGGTTCTTATCACTAGAGTCCCTGACGCAGTAAATCTAGTGTGTAGCCAGGAATGTGCAATTTAAATAACCTCCCAGAAGTGAGTCTTACACGCTCTTGGAGAAACTAGGGCCCCAAACAACTATTAACCAGCAGACATATCTCTCATAATATATTTCTGTCAAGTTTAATCTGGATATTAAAGTATTTTTTTTAATCAATTTCTTATTCATTAAGAATGTTTAGAATCAAGGCAACAATAAAGTTGGTATCATAAACTAACCAGGGAGCCATTTCTTTCACTTTTGTTAGGTAATATCTAATTTTAAAGAACATTTTGAGTTTGACTATGTTCTATGAAAAATGCCATCTAGTCAAATAGCCATGTTCCTATTTAACAAGAATGTAAAATGAGAGAACAATAGATTTCAAGTTCTTTATGCATGTTTTTAGTGCTTTCCTCTATCAAATTTGCTTTTGAGGAATCAGAATTTAATTTTAAATCCAATTTCACTATGCCACACTGTGGCTCTTCATGAACTCTCTTATTAATGACTAGAGGCCCGGTGCACGAAATTCATGCATGGGTAAGGTCCTTAGGCCTGGCCGGTGATCAGGGCCAATTAGGGCCTTCCTTCATTCCACGCTGCCCCATGGTGGTCAGCGAACATCATAATGAGCGATCCAACTCCTGTCTCCTGGTAGAACTCCAGAGGGGGGCAATTTGCATATTAGCCATATATATATATATATGTATATATATATGTGTGTGTGTATATAGACACGAAATTCATGTCCCTCAGCCCAGCCTGCACCCTCTCCAATCTGGGACCCCTCGGGGGATGTCCAACTGCCAGTTTAGGCCCGATCCCTGTAGGGAACCCTGTAGGGATCCCTGTAGGATCGGGCCTAAACCGGCAGTCAGACATCCCTCTCGCATTCTGGGACTGCTGGCTCCTAACCGCTCACCTGCCTGCCTGCCCGATTGCCCCTAACCACTCTGCCTGCTGGCCTGCTCGCCCCCAATTGCCTCCCCCCCACCAGCCTGATCACCCCCAACTGCCCTCACCTGCCGGCCTCATTGCTCCCAACTGCCCTCCCCTGGTGGCCTCATGGCCCCCAACTGCCCTCCCCAGCTGGCCTGATGGCCCCCAAATGCCCTCCCTGGCTGGTCTCCCGGAAGGTCTCTTGGTCTAATTAGCATATTACCCTTTTATTAGTATAGATAACTGGAATTATCTAAAGTAAAATATTAATTAAGAAAAATATAGTTGTCTTCCTTGTCTTCCCTCTTATGATGTGGTGGAGGAAATATGTTTAGAGAAGGGAAAATATAATTTATTGAGCACTGTATGCCAGTGACAATGGCTTTCTCTTGGACCAAACTCTAGCCAGGCTCCTCTAAGCCCTCTTCTTCCTCAACCTTGGTTTATAAAGACTTGAACAAACACTAACATAGTTTCTCACAGCTAAAGTTGCATCCCTAGATGACCCTAGTCCAGCTGTGGGCAAACTACGGCCCGCGGGCCGGATCCGGCCCATTTGAAATGAATAAAACTAAAAAAAAAAAAGATCGTACCCTTTTATGTAATGATGTTTACTTTGAATTTATATTAGTTCACACAAACACTCCATCCATGCTTTTGTTCCGGCCCTCTGGTCCAGTTTAAGAACCCATTGTGGCCCTCGAGTCAAAAAGTTTGCCCACCCCTGCCCTAGTCCCACCTTAAAGTAAAACCCTGGGCTGCCAAAAGAACTATGTCAGCCAACACCTGGAGATAGGCTCCGTCTCCCAGCCTCTGTGGAAGGGCACGGAGCCTGCCTTCATAAGCATCAGTTAGCAAACCAAGGTGGGGGTCACTTGGACCAACCCTCCCATTCCAGGTTTTTGTAATGTTCCATTTCCCTGACTCTACAAAGCCCCAGGTGGCCGGATCCTGACTCCCTCATTCACCCTTTAAAATTCAGTCATTTTTGTACAGATCAAAGTTGATGGAGTTCAGTTCACACTGGACTTTTCCCTGCTTCAATAGTATATTACTGAATAAAATTTGTCCTTACCATGTTAACTAGTGTCCAGCCCTGTTTATGTCTGACACCAGACACTGCACAGGATCTTTCACATACATGAGACCTCCACAGAGTGTCCCCATTTTTGTAGCGGGAGGGATTGAGAGGTTAATTAACTTGTGAAAGTCAGGCACCTGGTTTCAGGACAGGATTCTGAGACCTGTCTTGCTCCAGGGCACATGTTCTTTTTGGGGCTGGCTTCAGGTGTGTGGAGGTTGCATGATCGCACAGAGCCCCGCACTTGGTTTAATGCTCTGCTGTAGCTGCCTCAAAGTTTTCAATTTTAGAGCAAGGGATTCCATATTTTAATTTTTTCCACTGGACCCTGCAAATTATGTAGCTCACTTCACTTCCTTGGCTTGTTTTTGGTTAGGACCTCCCAAACATTTCAAACTCAAAGTCAGAAGGGATAAATGGCATATGCTCTCCACTCTACACAGAGGGCAGAATACAAAGCTGCTCAGGGAAGGAATGCCTAGAAAGGTCCATCTAAGTCAGTGGTTCTCAACCTCTGGCCCTTTAAATGCAGTTCCTCATGTTGTGACCCAACCATAAAATTATTTTCGTTGCTACTTCATAACTGTAATGTTGCTACTGTTATGAATCGTAATGTAAATATCTGATATTCAGGATGGTCTTAGGCGACCCCTGTGAAAGGGTCGTTCGACCACCAAAGGGGTCGTGACCCACAGGTTGAGAACCGCTGATCTAAGTGTTTGTAGGAATTTATGCACTAATAGGGATTTGAAGTCCTATTGTAAAAACCAAAAATTCAAATCTATTTAAGAGATAGATGACTATTTTTAAAATTGTGGGCCCTGCTCCTGACCAACGGTATCAGCAACTCTGAGCAAGAGGCCTGGGAACTATTTTTTTTAAAGGTGTTTTATTGATTTTTAGAGAGAGAGGAAGGGAATGAAGAGAGAGAGAGAGAGAGAGAGAGAGAGAGAGAGAGAGAGAGAGAAATTGATGCGAGAGCAAAACATTGATTGGATGCTTCCTGTAAGCCTCCTATTTGAGATGGAACCCGAAACCCTGGTATGTGCCTGGCCTGGGAATGGAACAGCGACCTTTAGGTGCATGGGATGAAGCTCAACCAAGTAAGCCATACTGGCCAGTGCGTAGATGCCTATATTTTTAATTTTGAGTTACATTGGTTAAAATATTATTCCTACTGTTTTATCTGCAGTGTGTTTAGAAAACAGCTATGTAACTTATTGAGCATTACTGATGTTCTCGTATAAACATGCATAATACATATTAAATTCTTATTTACTTTATGTTAAAAAAGGTTTAGGTTTCTGACAAAATGACTTTGTTCTAATTTTGCTTTGTTTCATACATTTTAATTTCTTTTGGTTACATTAAGGACAAGATCTCTACCACATGCTCACAATGTATCTTTTTCTGGATTATAAAAGTAATGCATGTTCCCCATAGAAAATATGAAGACAACCAAAATTACCCATAATTGATCAAGTAGAGAAAATATTTTGGTATCCATCATTTTGTCTTAGGCATTTATATAGGGATAGGTATATATTTTTATGTTTATTGTCTTATTTATGGATTGATCAATTGATCAATCTATATCTACTTGGAATTACAAAATTCATATGCTATTGTTTTTTCATTTATTTTATCCTAAGAATGTCTCTTGTGGAAAAAAAATGGTTCTTTAACAAAACTTGTTTAACAACCTATCCAGTGTTAAAAATTTGAACTTGTCCTAACCGGTTTGGCTCAGTGGATAGAGCGTTGGCCTGCGGACTCAAGAGTCCCAGGTTCGATTCCGGTCAAGGGCATGTACCTTCATTGCGGGCACATCTCCAGTAGGGAGTGCACAGGAGGCAGCTGATCGATGTTTCTCTCTCATCGATGTTTCTAACTTTCTATCCCTCTCCCTTCCTCTCTGTAAAAAACCAAGAAAATATATTTTAAAAAATAAAAATTTGAACTTGTTTTCTTTTTAAACCTTTTTTTTTGTGCTTGACTCTAATCAAGGACAGCATGCTTCAAGGAATAGGTATCAACTTGATGGGGAACATATCACATACTCAAAACTGCATATCCTAAGTCTACGAATCAGGAGGGTTTTCTGTACTTACAGAACATAAATATAGAACAGATCATTCCATACTGTTCTATATATACTAGAAGAAAATTGCTGAAGCAGGCCAGGCAGTCTCAGGGCAACTGAATAGTAAATTAAATGCATAAATGAAAACGGAGAGGGAAAACACTATTTGCAGAAGCTTTCCAAATGTCAACCTCTTTAAAAATCAAGAAGCTAATTATTTACTGCACAGACAAGTCACCAAGGCAGGAAAAAAAAATATGGGCTGCCTTGGGGTTTGATTATTTCCCCCAAGCAGTGATTATATGCATCAGCATCCTATTCACTGACATGCTAATTAGGAGCTTCATCTTCATTGAAGAATCTGCTTCCTTTGTTTAATTCAGCAAAACCAGCTGAAATCAGAAGTCTGTTCCTTAGGAAACCTTTATCCCCTCCTTATCAGGCATCCTGCTTGATCTCAGCCCCAAAAAACAAAATGGATTTTTCCTGCTTTAAACACAAAGGGTTTCCTTAGATAACCTCGGAGCATAATTACCTGGTCCAGGCAAACAAACTGAAACTGCCTCCCGCCATTTTCCCCGACCGGAATCCCTCTTCCTTCCAGGTTTCAGAGGTGTCTCTATTTTCATTCCCTTTGGAATTCTGGAACTTCTTTTGAAAGTGATTATTGTCTTTGCCATCAACATGGTTTGATTTAATAATTTGGGAATCTCAATGAAATTTAAACTGGGCAGAAATAGGAAAAGAAGGTCTTTTATCCCAAATAAATACCTTTCACTTATTTTATTTACCTCTTACCAGTGGAGACAATGAAGCTCAGAAATGGGAAATGGCCGAAACCGGTTTGGCTCAGTGGATAGAGCGTTGGCCTGCGGACTGAAAGGTCCCAGGTTCGATTCCGGTCAAGGGCATGTACCTGGGTTGCAGGCACATCCCCAGTAGGAGATGTGCAGGAGGCAGCTGATCGATGTTTCTCTCTCATCGATGTTTCTAACTCTCTATCTCTCTCCCTTCCTCTCTGTAAAAAATCAATAAAATATATTTTAAAAAAAGAGAAAGAAATGGGAAATGGTGCTGAGTAGCATGGGAGAAGGTGTGGGGAAGGACTTCGGAAAAATTGCTGCATCAAACTTAGAAAAGAGAAGGCTGAGAGGGCATTCCAAAGAGCACTGAGTTTTGAATAGGTTTACCTTGCCATTTGCTGAAAAGAGCCTGGATTTAGTCATTCAACTGCTGTCTCGGTCTCGGTCTATTCAGCGTTAAGACCAAATAATAAAGTATAAACAATTCTGTTTTCTAAATTGTAAAGTGCTAAGTAAAAAATAACTTTATTATCATTAAATTATTAATATATGTCTTGACTAGACATCATTCAAATTCTAGAAAGTAATTCTAAATTGAAATGCCACCGACTGGCTACACATTACTAACTGGAATCAGTTGATTTAGGCAGAACTATCCATGTGGCTGGAGTGAGGACACCGCCCTAATTACTAAAATACTTCAATATGGCTGAAAAGTCATTTTCATAGTCACAATTGGCTGGGATATTTAAAAAGGTAATGGTTTGATTTCTGTTCCTTTTAGCTCTTTGTTAGAATTGATATATTATTGGACTTTCTGATACTGTGCTCTCCATGGCAAGGGAATATAAATCAGCAAAAGATACTATTCCTGCACTCAAAGAGGGAACTATATGGGTAAAAGCCAAGTGGAGAACAATTTTTGCAGCTCCCACCAAAACTGGAAATCTTTTACCCTCCTGAGCGTCTTGAGTAGCGCAAATAGATATGAGGTTCTCAGTAAATGAAGGTTGACTGCTGAAAAAAATAGCTTATTCATTATTATAAGCATTTAATGCTATAAAATTTCCTTTTTAAGTACCGCATTAGCTGTGTTTCACAAGTTCTGATATTTGTTTTCATTTGCATTCCACTCAAAATAACTTTTAAATTCCTGTTGTGACTTTTTCATTAACCTGTGGGTTTCTTAGAAAAGAGTTTTCTCACTAGCTTTATTGGCATGTAACTGACATATAACATTGTATAAGTTTAAGGTATAAAATGTAATGTCTATATATGACCAGACGTCCTTCCGAACGAAATTGAGGCTGCGAGGGAAGCCCGGATCCCGGGTGCCTGCCGGTGGCTGGAGGGAAGAAAGGCCTACTCTTGAACAAATTTCGTGCATCGGGCCTCTAATATATATATATATATATGAAGGTTAGTTATTACCTCACACAGTAAATTTTATTTTGTGCTGAGAACTTTTAAGATCTACTTTCTTAGCAACTTTCAAATATATAATACAGTGTTAACTATAGTCACCATGCTGTACCTTATATTTCCAGAATTTGTTCATCTTATAACTAGAAGTTTGTACCCTTTGACCACCTTCACCCATTCCTTCCCTGCTCCCTTCCTCTGGTACACATCAATCTTCTTCCTTCTTCCCTTTTCTTTTCTTTTCTTTTCTTTTCTTTTCTTTCCTTTCTTTTTCTTTCTCTTTTCTTTCTTCTCTCTCTCTCTCTCTCTCTCTCTCTCTCTCTCTCTCTCTCTCTCTCCCTCCCTCCCTCCCTCCCTCCTTCTCTCCCTCCCTCCCTCCCTTCCACCCTTCCTTCCCATATTTTTATTTTTTTCAGAGAGGAAGGGAGAGGGAGAGAGGGATAGAAACATCAATGATGAGAATCATTGATCCGCTGACTCCTGCATGCCCCATACTGGGGATCAAGCCTGCAATCCAAGGGTGTGCCCTGAACAGGAATTGAACTGGTAAACTCTTGGTTCATGGGTCGACACTCAACCACTGAACCACATTGGCCAGGCAAGATCTCTCCTTTTTCTTAATGCAGACATTTGTTGCTATAAACTCTTTTCTTAGAACCGTTTTGATGCATCCCATAAGTGTTTCCATTTTCATTTGTGTCAAGGTATTTTTTGATGTTTCCCTTGATCCATTGGTTGTTCAGGAGCTTGTTGTTTAATCTCCACATATGTGTGAATTTTCCAGTTTTCTTTTTCTGCTTTAGGACAAATAAAGCTCTATTTCACATAACTAGGAGACAAGTCTATTATCAGCTGTCAAAATTCTTGGTGAACTTGACCGCTCTTGAAGAAAACACGTGGAATGATTACATTTGTAGGGAATAAGCAAGCTTGCTTATTTTTTCCTTCTGTTTATTGTTTATTTTTAAGTAACAGCAAGAATGGAAAATAAGCTCAAAATGATTGAAAAGGGCTAGAGACACCGGAGTTATTTATTCACCCTCTTAAGTGAGCAATTACACAACTGCAGCAGCTGCTTTTTTAAGGGCCTCATTTCTTCAGGGGTTACCTAGGCCTGCCTCCCACTTCCAGCCTGCCCTGCATTTGGTGCCTCTGAGCCCGGGGCTGCAGTGGGCTTCCCACTGGGGAGAGTGCCTTGGGGTTGAGTATCATGTGCTCTTCCTCTGTCCATTCATTATTCTCCCCGCCCCACCCCCCCATCTCTGAGATGCTAATTGATTTTTAATCCAAAAATATATAATTAAATGTTTTTGGTTTAAAAAAGTCCAACCAACACACTAAAGTGAAAGGCTCCCTTGTCAATTATATTTCTTCTTCTTGGATTTGAATGTTTGTATCCTTTGCTTAAGTTTGCCATCGATATTTTTCTATTTACATGTAGAAGTTCCTTATATATTTGTACTACTTGTTCTTTGTGGGTATTTGTACCAGTCATTACCGTGCCTTTTACTGTATCTCTGTGCTTTATAATTAGTTGTGAATTTTTGAAATGTTGATGCCAATGTATCGGCTTTTTTTCTTTATACCTTTTTTGCACTTAGTATCTTTTTTCTAGAAAAGTCTTTCCTACTCCAAAGTTATAAATGTATTCTCCATTTTTTAAATTGCTCTCTGGGGTTTAGGTTTTCTACATTTAAAAAACTAGGTTATACATTTACATGCTTGAAAAAATCAGCTATATAAAAAGATATGTACTAGAAAGTCTTGCTACCCACTCTGAATTTGTTCTATTTATCCCCTTGCCACTATATTTACCCATTTGATTTAGCTTATTCTTCCAGTGTTTCCTACACACACACACACACACACACACACACACACACATGCAAATATATATTTGTAACTGCTTATCTATCTACTAGAGGCACAGTGCACGAAATTCATGCATGGGTAGGGTCCCTAGGCCTGGCTGGTGATCAGGGTTGATCGGGGCCTTCCGGCTGCCGGCTGCGGCCTCCCTTCCCCTGTTGCCAGCCGCCTGCCGGGGAACCCCATGGCCAGCTTGGAAATGGGCGTGGGTAATGACGACATGTAGCAATGCCCAGCTTCCTCTTCCTAGCAATGACTAACCCCCTTGCAGTTTCTTCAGCTCAGGAACACGACCTGGTGCAAACACTTTACACTGTAACCAAATGCTTGTGAAGCGTTTTTCCGTGCCTCATCTCATTTGATCCTCACAGAAGTCCTGAAGTAGGTACATAGGAGACTCAGTGGAATCCTATTTTCTTTTCATTAGCCAGAAAACAGAGATTTAGAAAGCTTAGAAACTTGACTCAGCTGAAAAGAAGACATGGTGGACCTTGAAAATGATTTCAGGTTTCCTCATTGTGCAGAATATAGTTAAATATTTTACCCTTTGTTCTCCCTGTGTGATCTACAATAATAACCTGCTTTGTGTTGATATTTACTGCTGTGTTGCTGACAATTACCTGAAAGAGAATTACCTGAAAGAGAAGTTGGGGTGCTTACTGGGCTGGAAAAAGTTTAGCTACATCAGAAAGCAGGTCTAATTAAAGGCTAAGTTGACTTGCACATGCGTGATACATATAAAGCTCTCAATGGTGCCAATTGCACGTGTGTATTTTGATCTGTCATTGTCTATTGTGAATTTGGTTGACACTTCTATTATAGAGAAAGGGTGAATAGCGATAGTAAAATATTTCTTCTAATTAATTTCCTTTCAATGTGCACCAATTTGTGCACCAGGCCACTAGTATATCTATAGATAAACATATATAAATGCATATATATATAAACATATGTATGTATATATCCTATTTTACTAAACAGAAGAATGCCTTAACACTTTAGTATACCAATAAGGCTGGAATTTTAAAAATAATCTGATGTAAGAATTTAATTTTTCCATCTAAATAGATGTTTGACTTAACATTCTCTTGCTGTCTCTCTTTCCTAACTGTGCTGAGGTACCACTGTGGTGTCTCTTGCCTCACCTCTGGAAAGCGTAAATTTTTCTTTGAGAACCCACATCTGACCTAGTGGCAGTCTTATGGGGTGTGTAAATTGAACCAATGCTCAGGATTGGGATGGGTCCAACAGTCGCTTATCATAATGGCCATATTAGGTTTAGGTATGTAATCTAAGCCATGTAGAATGAAACTTAAAACTTTGCATGGAATGCTGAGCTGCGATGGCCATTTTACACTAGATATGAGAGAAATCCTCCTCACACCTACGAGGGGACCCCACTATCGAATAAAACCCACATCATGTAACACAGAGCAGACAAAAGGAAGACACAGGATCATTGGAGATGTTTGTAAAGCTCTTGGCTTAAGCACTACCTGAAGCCATTGTTCATTTCCCCTCAGACTTTTCAGTTACATGTGCCAAGAAATGACCTTAATTTTTAAGATAATAGAAATGAGGTTTTCTGTTACTTGCAGCAGATATAATCACACCTGACATAGTTCATTTTACCTTACAGTAAGTATCTACACGTCCCTGAATGTGTTCTGGTGCTCACTTCTGTTCTCACAAGCAGTTATGTCCATTCTTGTGCCAACATTAAATTGTTTTAACTGCTTTATACTTTTTTGTGTTGGGAAACTCTATTACTCAGTCCCATGTTTCTAAATAGGGATTTCCCACTTCTGTATCTCCCCCAGGAGAAGCGATTTATTTGAGAAAATGAAGCTCTTGACGTGGTCTCTGGGACTGGCAGGACCTGCAAGCCTGGGCACCCCCTGTCCGCTCCCCTCCTGGGTGAGGTTCCTGGCGATGCGTTCCCCCACCTGTTCTGCCTGTGGCCTGGCGGGTAAGTTAATGTTGAGGGAAGAAAGAAGAAGCCCACACTGCATTCCCCCCTCTGGCTTTATCACCAGTGAAGGAAATTGTATTTCCATTATTTCACAATCAGAAAGAGCACCTGGGAGGGGGTGGTGTTTGAAACCCTCGGCAGTACGTTTTGATACCTGGTAGAGAAAGTGTCTCTTGTTATTTTCTTCCTACTTCTTCGTCAAAATTTCAGAGGTAGAAAGACCATTTTAAAGTAAACTGTAAATTCAATCTCAAGTCATAAATTACTTCTAATACTTTAGCCTTGTTACCTAACGTCATATTATACTCATTTATCATTGAGTTCGTGAATGAAATGCATTTAATTCAACTCAGCAATTTGATTTAGCTTTGACCTTTAGGGTTAATACAAAGAAACATGTAGATGACAGAAATTCATTGTTATCTAAGATAATTTAAGAACAATCTATTTCTAAAAATGTTCATTGCCTCTTTAACTCCAATCTAAATATCTAGGAAAAGAAGGTTTTAAAAGCACCAACTAAAAACAACAAAACCTGTTTAACTTAAAGAAGAAACTTAGAATAATTTTTTAAAGAAGCAGCAGTTGCTTACTTTTTATAGTTTAGGAATAATACATGGCAGGGAGAACACACATTCCTTATCTCTACTCAGAGAGCAGCATAGCCAGTGCCAAGATACTGCACTATAAAATACTATAGTAGTATACTATAAAAAAACTGACATCACTATAGGTCATACAGAATCCTGGACCCTTCCCGACAGCTCGGCACACACAAAACGTCTTTCTCTGAATTCGCTGCTTTTACAACCACTACATGAGGATCCCATTAGCTGACACAAGGCTGCCCTATCAGCTGTCATGTCCCCAAACCCTGCATGTGTCACCTTTCCACATTCGGAGATGCGTAGGAGTGTGTAGGAGAAACGTCATTCATCTTTGGAAATTTTAATACTGACCATTGCATTTCCTTGAGCTATTTTTTTATTTTTATTGAGTTCAGAGAGGGAGGGAGAGGGAGAGAGAGATAGAAACGTCAATGATGAGACAGAATCATTGATCGGCTGCCTTCTGCAAGCTCCCTACTGGGGATTGAGCTCGAAACCCAGGCATGTGCGACTGGGAACCAAACCCTGACTACCTGGTTCATAGGCTGATGCTTAACCACTGAGCCCACCAGCACCCTTGAGCTCTTTAAATGGCACAGACCAGAAAATGTGCTCCCGCACTTGCTACAGCAACCCCATCAGGTGCCTGTAGCACTCCTCTTCGGCCAGCAGAGGGAGCAGAGGCACAGAACTTGGGAGACCTAGTCATGCACTGCTTATCTTCACAAAGGGCAACCCCCCCCAAACTGTGTTTTCCTTAGAAAAACAGTGCAGAGAAAAAGAGCATTTTTGAAGAAGGGCATTTACCAGGGCTTTTAATATTATATCAATATATCTAATTTCATACTTGATGTTTCTGATTTAAAGACTTCTATATGCACCCAAATGAGGTCGGAGGTGAAGTAGGATGAACAAGATAAACAGCCAGTGCCAGCCATCATTCAAATTTAAGTCAATTCTTAGATCAATGCAGAGTTTATCACTCTCAGAAAAAAGTCATGCATTTTGTTATAGCTGTTATGCTTTAAATAAACATTCCACTCACATTCTGATAATTTAAAAATAAAATGCACTAGATTTTCTTTAATATTCTGGTCCCTGAAACCTAAAGAAAATGAAAACAACAACAACAACAAAACCCACATAGGCCTTATTAAAAGCAACCCAAATGAAGCATTTGTTTTTAAATTGCCTAGCTCAAACACAGCGCCACTGGATTACAATTGCCTCTTTACTGGAGCAAGACACACACTGTGCTTAGATTCTCCTTCAGCCTGAACCCCTTTTGAAAGGCGAGGGAGAACCCGGTGGTGAGGAATGTAATTCACAACGTAGCCTTTTTATAAGCTCTGACACTTCCATTAGGTTTAAGTGGAATCACACAGTGAATTTTCCACAAGCTAATTTTACTAGGAAAAACTGTTTTGAAGATGTCTGCCTTCTAAGAGATGCAAAGCAGTCCAGTTGGATCTCCAGAGAATATAGACATTCCTTTACTCATCGCTTGCTCCCTTTTTCCATTTCCCAATTTACTTTTTCTCATGGCCCCAAATGCATGACAATGCCTTCTACCTCACCATTATGAATAACGGGATTGGGGGCTTTCTTTCTGGACAGACAGAATGTTTTTACATTAGAATATGGTAATGGTTGCACAATACTGAATGAACACACTAAGACAATTTGAATCATACATTTTAAATGGATGAACTGTATGGCATATGAATTATTTATCAATAAAGATGTTACCTTTAGCCCTAACCGGTTTGGCTCAGTGGATAGAGCGTCGGCCTGTGGACTGAAGGGTCCCAGGTTCGATTCCAGTCAAGGGCATGTACCTTGGTTGCGGGCACATTCCCAGTGGGGAGTGTGCAGGAGGCAGCTGATGGATGTTTCTCTCTCATCGATGTTTCTAACTCTCTATCCCTCTCCCTTCCTCTCTGTAAAAAATCAATAAAATACCTTTAATACTTTATATCTTGAAAGATTTTTGTTCCTTTCACTTACTTGTATATAGACTGTTCTGTTTTTTTACTAATCAGATTCTCCTCTCTTCCCTAAGGTGATGTCCAGACACTGAAACAAATTTTAACCATAACTTGACAAGTACATATATTCAAACCAATCTCAAGAAAGAATAAATAAAAACAATTAAAAAAAGGTTAATGACAATGGCTAACTCTAACAATAATAATAGAGAGAATGCTCCGAAATTTCAACAATTTAAAATAAACAATTTAAAATAAAATAAAGCTGTTAAAATAAAAGGGAGATTTCTTTATTCCACTAAGAAAGTAATGAATTTAGATAGGAATGTTTGATCTCTGGACTTTCAACTAAATGAGTGTCAAAGAAACATCATTTAGTTGTTGGATTCCATTTCTTTTTCATTTTATTATACCTCCATGTAGTGTGTATGTGATTTTCTTTCTATGCTCTGATCTGATTAAAAGTTAGCCTTGTTTTTTGTTTCTTTACTAGAAAAGAATTGTAAACATATCCTATATAATAAAAGCCTAATATGCTAAGTGTCTGACTGTTCATTTGACTGTTTGACCAGTCACAATGACGCGCACTGATCACCAGGGAGTAGACGTTCTGACTGGTAGCTGCAGGGATTTGGCTGATTGGACTGGGCAAGATAGGCCAGACATGCCCTGGAGCCCTCCCGTGGTCCTTCCCCAGCTGGCTATCCCTGAGTGGCCCGATCGGGACTGGGTGAGGCTGCCCTGATTGGCCCCAATAGAGACTGGGCGAGACGGGCCAGACACGCTCTGGATGAATCCGTGCACCAGGCTGATTTCAGCCTGATCCCTGCAGGCCAGGCCAAGGGACCCCACTGGTGCATGGACTCTGGTCCTATATAATAAAAGGGTAATATAAAAATTGACCCTAACAGCAGAATGACCAGAATGACCACTTGACCAGTCATTCTGAGGTGCACTGACCACCTCTCGGTCCCTCCCCCAAGCCGGCAGGCTCCAATCACCCGATGGTGAACAGGGAACCAAGGGTGGGTGGCAGGGGATGTGGGTGGTGCCAGGCCAAAGCTCCTACCCCACCGATCACCCTCCAAAAAGTGGGTGACCCATGGCTGGGGCAGCGTCGGCGAGCAGGCAGGAACAGCTGACCTTTTAGTTCCTCTCCCCAGCCAGCAGGCTTTGATCGCCTGATAGCGAAAGGGGAACCAGGGAAGGGCGGGGCAGGGCCAGCTGCTAGCAGCCAGGGAAGATGGCCCTGATTGCAGGCCAGGCCTAGGGACCGTACCCACACATGAATTTCATGTGTCGGGCCTCTAGTATTATATAGTCAAAGAAACAATTCAGAATCTTGCATTTGTCTTATTTTAAAACTTTATTATCTAACTAGAGGCCTAGTGCATGAAAATTTATGCACTGGAGGGGGGATCCCTCAGCCCGGCCTGCCCCCTCTCACACTCTGGGAGCCCTCAGGGGTGGGAGGTGACCCGGCGATCAGGGGAAGGTGACGCCCCCATCACACCTCTGCTGCTGCCACTGCCAGCAGCTCAAGCCTTGGCTGGCCCTGGTTATCTGTGCCTCAGGTGGCCCTGGGGTGGCTGGGGGGCTGAGGGGACTGGGGGACTCCAGAGTCAGGGGGAGAGTGAGTATATGTCAGTGGGGCTGATGGGACTGGGAGCCATCATCTTTGAGGGTGGGGCAGTCAATTAGCATATTCCCTCTTTATTAGATAGGATGCCATTTATGATGTGACTATATGCAAAATGAGTTTGGGGATCATTTCCTGTCAATGAAAATTAGCTAGTTATGTGATATGCAGCAACATGTCTTATAGCAAATTTAGGAAGCATTTATTAAAGGAAAGTATTGAGACTGAAGAAGGAAATGGTCTTCTACTTGGTACTGGTCAGACACATCAGATGCTCTCTGTTCATTGCTAAGCAATGCTGTAACCTGGAACACTTCCAGAGGAAAGAGAATGAGCCCATCGAAACCAGGAGAAACCAGTACCCACCTTCAAAAAACTGAAGGGCAGTCAAGTGAAAGATCAACTTTGACATAGCTTTGATAGTACAGAACGGTATTTGCTGTACACAAAGTACAACAGGTGTAAGTTATGGGGAGACTTAGGTAAGGGCTCTGCAATGTTTGGAGCTGTTCAAGGGGAACAATGCTTGCTTTATGGCCCACTGATGGTCTACCCTTGAGAACATTTCATGTGCACTTCAGAAGAATGTGTATTCTGCTCTTGTTTAGTGGTTTATTCTGTTGCTAAAGTCTGTGAATTGCCAGGGAGGAGGGGGGTTGAGGAGCATATGGGGGGGTAAGTGGTGATGAACAGAGACTTGACTTGAGGTGGTGAGCACACAATACAGTGTACAGATGATGTGTTGTAGATTTGTACACCTAAAACCTGTATAATTTTGTTAACCAGTGTCACCTCAATAAATTCAATAAAAATGAAAAAAGTCTGTATTTGTGTTTATCATCTGTTTAGTTATTCTATCCATTATTAAAAGTAGAGTACTGAATTTTCCAACTATTGTTGAATTGCCCATCCCTCCCTTCAATGCTGTTAGTTTTGTTTCATCAATTCTGTTTGTGTTTTGGAACTCTGTTGTTAGGTGCATATATGTTAATAATTGTTATATCCTCCTTGTGGATTGACTCTTTTATGAAATATCTATCATTATCACTAGCAACATTTTTGTTTGAAAGTCTATTTTGTCTATACTAACATAGCCATTCCAGCTCTCCTAAGATTGCTCTTTGAATGGCATATCCTTTTCCATCATTCGTCTTCAAGCTATTTATATATTAAAACCTAAAGTGTATCTCTCAAACACAGGATATAGCTGGATCTGTGCTTTTACCCATTCTGATAATCTCTGTCTTTTAACAGAATCATTCACATTTAACCCTTTGTGCGCCATAAGTGTCTATAGATGTTTCATTTTTTTTGTGAGAATTTTCACCTTATCGTTGCTGCTATTGTGAAATTTATGCATTTTATAAATCCAACAATACCATGATATGTATATGTCTTATTTAATTGCTCTTAAGTCAGTTTAGAGAGTAAAATAAAATAAACAATTATACACTCTTTTATTTTAACTTACATAATTACCTTGATTAGCACTCTTTTTTCTCATGTGGATTCAAATTATTCTCCAGTGTAGTTTGCTTTCAGTCTGAAAAACTGTGCATACTGCCTACATTCCTGCCCCATTTTAGCTGTTTTCTTGGTCATTTATTTATATATTTAACTAGTGGCCCAGTGCACAAAAATTCATGCGGGGGGGGGGGGGGGGCCTCAGTCCAGGACCTCTGGCTCCTAAATGCCCACCTGCCTGCCTGCCTGATCACCCCTAACCACTCTGCCTGCTGGGCTGATCAACCCCAACTGCCCGCCCCTTCTGGCCTAATCTCCCCCATCTGCCCCCACCCCTCGCCGGCCTGCTTGCCCCCAACTGCCCCCCCTTCAAGCCTGATTACCCCTAACTGCCCACCCCTGCTGGACTGATTGCCCCCAACTGCCCCCACTGCCAGCCTGCTCACCCCCAACTGCCCCCACCGGCCTGATCACCCCCAACTGCACCCCTGCTGGCCTGATCACCCCTAACTGCCTCTGCCTCTACCCCACCACCATGGCTTTGTCCGGAAGGTCGCCCGGAAGGTCTCCCGGTCCAATTAGCATATTACCCTTTTATTAGTATGGATGACTTGAAATCTCTTTCCCCCAGCCCATACAGCTTCTTGTTTTATGATTTAGCCTGGCTACCGAGGGATTTCTACTGGGAAAGCATAAGCCAGTTATTGGTCAAAGGTTGTGCTTAAGCTCTGTCAGCCAGTTATATTTTTACTCTTTACCACGTGATGCCTGTCTGGCTTGTAGGCTGTGATTACAGCTTAAGTAGTTTATGTGGTTGCCTCCACATTTAGCCAGGGACTACTAGCTTGGATTTCTCTCCCCCTAATACTCCCGAGAAGGAGCAGTCTTAGGCACGCACATGGTCTTTCAGACTGCCAGGCCAGGTGTGGTTTGTTCTTATGCCTGCATTCTGAGGAACTGCCTCGGGGTCAAGGTAAGATTTTGTTTAGACAGTTTTTGCTGAAACCCCTAATGCCAGTGAGGCTTCTGCCTTTCATTGATGGATCTCTGTGTGGTTGAAGGGATGTTTTCTAGTCTGTCCACTTCCAGCTCCCATTGCTCCTGGAGGCTACAGCCAAGGACTTGCACCCAGCCTCTCTGACCACCATGATCTCAGGCAGGCTCTTCTTTCCACTGTTTCTCTCTGTTAAACTTCTCACGACTCTGCCATTTTGCTTGTTTCTGCTTGTATCATGGAGCCATGAGTGCCTTCTTAAATGCTCTCTACCCAAATGCTCATTGCTTTTGACAATGTCCTTGGGTATGAAACTCTTCATGCTCTGTTCCTAATAAAGTCAGCTCCCGCCAGCAGAACTGGGGAGTTCATCATTCTTGAGACCTACTTCCTGCCCTGGCAGAACATCTGTACCACCATACAAGAGTTGGGGCAGAACACGTGGGCTCACCTTTCCCAGAGTGACACCTGCCTCGCCAGCAGAGGGAGTGGCAGAGATGACCCCATCTTCTTGGCCTTTCCTCCTGTGGAAACTTGGCCTTACAAGTGAGCTGGCTAGAGAGATCAGGGAACTAGTTTGCTAAGCCTGAGTAGAGTTTCTACAAATGGAACTTCAAGTGGAATAAAGGCGCCCTGGATCTCTTAGTCACACCTGCCTGGAATTGAGCTTTTACAAAATGGGGCTGGAACAGATGAGGATGGCAGCAGCCTGTCCTTCCCAAGGTGAAACTGTGGCCCCAGACTGGGAACTGGGGAAAAAAGAGAGCCCGATTTTCTGAATTAGAGTATCCAGAACATGGGGTGGGAGGTGGGGTCATAGTTCAAATGTTACAGACTCTTGCCTTAAAGGAGATTTTTCTCATTTTCTGGAATGAGTATTTCTCTATTTGTTCTATGTCCTTAGGACAATTCTCTTTAAATGGTTGTTTTAAAGAAATAATTGCTGTATCCAGTTGAGTGACTGTTTATTAGGAAGAGAATCTGCAGTGATCCTCGTTTCTATTCTGGAAGTCATCTTTTCCTTTGCATTATAAATAAGGCAAATACAAACAATGACTCCTTCTTTTGGATAAACTTTTTTTTTCTCTCACAAAGATGGTAACTTCTATTAGTTTCATACATGTTTTTCTATACCAATAATTTTATTTCAATATTTTAAATAATGGAGTCATCAATAATTAGTGCATTATAGGACAGAGAAAAGCTCATACCCTCTCAAATTGGTTTATATTTAAACAGCATTTTATTGTTTCACAATGCTATTGAAATTTTAATAGCATTTGTACTCATTGGAAAGGGGCTAGAATCTTCTTATCCATAAGAACATATAATGAGGATAAGTGCCTAAGGCATGCAAGTGATTGGTGGCAGAGTTAGACTGGAATCCAATGCTCACTCTTTTCATTAGAAAAAGTACTGTAAAAAAAAATCTGTTTATTTTATGTCTGGGTGAGTAACTTATCTACCCACGAAGATTTAGATCATTATTAGACTGGAAATTTTCTCTTTCCATATTTTAATTCAATAACAATGTGATGAGACTTGTGCTTTTGGTAAGATTTCCCATGAAACGAGACATCGCTTGGATATATAAAAATCTCACTGGTGAAATTACTTGACATACACACCTATTCTTTATTTGATACAATGACTGAATTTTAAGTATCTCTTTGAGGTAAAAAAGCTATTGACAATTTTTAAAAAATCTTTTGACAGTAGAAGCAGCTGGCTGAATTATTAAAAGGGAATGTGTTGAATTATGGCTCATATTTAATTGAAGGATTCTCATCAACTCAATCACTATCTTGAAAATGAATATTTACCTTGACTGAAAACTTATGAAGATTAATTATAATGCTATTTTAAAGAACCTTTGAAAACCATTAGTTGTTTGAAAAACACCCTTAAAATAACCCCCCTTCAGACTATGTTAACAGTTACTAAGAAGAGCAGTAAGCTGCTACTAGATATATCAAAGTGCCCACTTACATGGTCACAGGTCATCAGATGGCATCACTGACTGGTGGAAAGACTATTGCCTTCGTCACAAAGGAAACGATCTAGACGAGGGATGGGCAAACTTTTTGACTCGAGGGCCACAATGGGTTCTTAAACTGGACCGGAGGGCCGGAACAAAAGCATGGATGGAGTGTTTGTGTGAACTAATATAAATTCAAAGTAAACATCATTACATAAAAGGGTACGGTCTTTTTTTTTTTTAGTTTTATTTATTTCAAACGGGCCGAATTCGGCCCGCGGGCCGTAGTTTGCCCACGGCTGATCTAGACAATACTGGCTCTGTATGTAATCCATGTCATGCCCGAAAGCCAATATGAAAAGGTGAATTTCACATGTCTCTTGACTTTTCATAATCACTGTCCACAGATTAATCTTGAAGTGAATCACTGAGCGGTAACTGGTAATTATAAACCTGCAGTGTCAGTCGGGCAATGATAGACAGGTAGGAAGGAGCTCTGTGCTCAAAGCAGCTAGGGAGGTCTGAAGATTTCTCCTGACAAGAGATCAAAAAATGGCAGAGTAATTGGCCACTATTTGCACAGGTTCCGAGTTTCTTCCTAATTTAAAATACTCAGTCATGCATACAAATCATTCACAAAGCCTGCATTTCTTCCTTCTCTCCTTCCTTCCTCTCTCTCTCCCTCCTCTTCCTCTATTCTGCCCCCTTATTTTTCTTTCTTTTATTCATTCCTCAAATATGCATTGAATGCCTACAATAGGCTGCACACTTTGATAGAAACTGGGGATACAGCAGATAACAAGGTAAACATGCTCCTCATTCTCAACACTCACATCCTAATGACGTTGGCTAGAGGAGGGACAGACAGACAGCTAACAAGTAAACAAACACAGGGTGATTTCAGGTTATGAAGAGTGTTATGAAAAAAGTAACAGAGATGGGGTGAGATGGGGTGGAGACCAGGGCGATTTAGTTAGGGCCATTAAGGAAGGCTTTCTTAAAGACATAAATCTGAGACCCGAGAGTGAGAAAGGATGGACTGTGAGAACATTCCAGAAAAAGCCAAGGCAGAGACCCTAAAATGAACGGAAGAAAATGTAGATAGATTTTTATTAGAATATACTCATAATTTGGGAGAGAAACAATGTTCTGGCAGGAACATATCAAAAATAATAATTTGAAGTAATGCTTACCTAATATCCCCAAATGATCAGAAGTCCCAGTGGGCAGAGCAATTGGAACATTAAAGGTGTTAAAGGTAGTTCATTTCCACTCTTCAATAGTGAAGGAAGTAACTGGACTCACTGCCTGAACCTAGTGTGACCTAAGAGTTCTGAGAACCAGCGTGGAACCTCTCAGCCACTGCTCTGGGAATCCGGAAAGTGAGGGTCACCCTCCCCTTTCAGCAGCGCCTTAGTCTAAGCACAACTCCTCATGGAGATTTTGGGGAAAATCCCCATAGAATGCTGTGTACAAGGCATATTTCTGATGGGTTGATTTTTGTCCCCAACATGAACTATTAAAATGTACTATTATTGGTAAACAAATGTTAAATACTGTCTCTAAAAGTAGTTACCTCTCTCACCAACCATAAATAGCATAGTACTTTGAATTTTAGTGTTGTTGAGGAAAGGACTCTCTCTGCCATTGGGGCCCCTGATTTAGAAACAATCCCAGAGCAGGGCCTCTGGCTCGCAAGGACCAAAATGGCTATGGACCCAGCAGAGTTGGGTTTCAGTTGACACCATCTGCTCACTTTGAAATAACGGCCCTGACCTTTCAGGCCTTCACCAGAAAATATTTTGGTATCCTGTTAATTACCATTAAAGGTGTTAAAGGTGATTCATTCAATATTTTTATTTTCCTTTTGAGGAGGAAGGTCTAGGCTTGGCATGTTCAGAGTTCATGAGAATCATATTGCCTTCGTATAGATTATTTCCCAGCCTGAGATAGAGAGAGCATCTGCCCAAGACATTTAGCCACTGTCGACTCCAATGGAAACCACAACAGATCTTTCTGGAGACTATCCACCACTAGCCAGAGTTAATGGGCAAGAGAAGGCACCTGGGAATCAGGTCATAGGACACCAGGCAGGCAATCATGGAGTCTAGTTTGGTGGTCAAATATCATAGCTTAAGCATAGACAATGGCCAGCAAAGCCTAGTGAAATGCTGGATGAAGCTTGGAGGTCAATAAATATATAGGATACAGGCAAAGGGCCAGTTATTATATGTAGGCCTATCACTTAAGAATGCAGATCTTAATTAAGTCTCATTTATTCACTCAGGAAACATTTTTAAAAGCACATATTTGTACCAGGCACCAGGAGACACAAAGACCAGTGTGTGGGGGGAGGAGGTGACAGATACATAAATGGATAATTATGAGTCAATGCATATGTTTGAAATATGCACAGGCCATCTGGAGAGCACAGCTAGAGAGCATCTAGCCCAGCCTCGCAATGGGAGTGTGAGGTGGTGGGGGAGGCAAGAGAGGCTTATACATTGATACCTGAGCTGAATCATAACAGAAGCAGAACAACTGCTCAGACCAAAGAAATCAGCATTCTGGTCATTAGTGACAACAGGGTTGTCTCAAACCGTGTTTAAACAGATCGCAGAGAACCAAACAGTATTAGCAAAAGACACAGACCCTGTGTATGACAGTGTAGAAATAGGACTGAGATACTGAAGATTCAAGAGGCAGGTCTGTGTGGATCATGGATGTGGTAACCCTCAGGAGGGCTGAGCTGTGGGCCAAAAAGAAAGAAACAATTCCAGGGCATGACCTGTAATCACAGGGAAAAGTAAGGGCACTGAAGACACTAATTCGAGTTGACCAAGCACTGAGATTAAATGCACACTGACTTGTTTCTTGGCCAGAGATTTACTGCTCTTTATGACTTGGTCTGGGGCCAACTACTTGTCCCATGGTCAGAGCATAGAGCTGGTGGATGCTACAAACTCCACAGGGCCAGCGTGACTGAAGCCACCAGGCCAGGGAACCACAGAGGCCAAGAGGCAAGGCGGCAGTGAAGAAGGAAATAAGGGCACCAGCCCGAGTTTGTGAGACTTGATGAGTGAGGCAGTTTTCTGACCTAGTTCAGACTTTCTCCTTAGTTTCCTGTGTGGCAGGAATCAATCCCAGCGCAGCTGGGCTCGGGCTTCTAGACGGAAGCCTGCAATTAGAAGCACCTGGCCAAGACAGCATGCAGAGCAGGGACTCAGCTGTAGCTTTCTGTAAGTGAATCCTCTCATGGGTGGGGTGGGGAGTCATTAAAAAATAAATAAAAGCCATTGCAAAGATGGATATGGGGCTCTCCGTGCCATTATTAAACACTTTGTCTCTGAGCTGACTCTGTACTACCTAAGTGCAGATATTACAATAGTAATCTCAGCTGTGCTCACAATAACAAAGGGACAATTTCTATATTACATCTCTCTGTAAAATACAAAGCTCATTAAAAGAGCCAGCCCAGGGTTAACCTGTTAAATCCCATGCACAAATACATAAAGTACTTGTACAACATTTTCAAACATTTCTGCTCCTATTTGTTTTGATTATGGAGTTATCAAAATTAAAGCATGTGTAGGTATATGTATAAATATAAATATATGTGGATAGTTTAAATATATAGTTTATGTATCTACATATGTCAGCCATGCATTTATAGTTCTAAAAAAGCAGAGATGCCTTTCTTATTGAAATATACTTTTAAGGATATCTAATCTGCTTAAAACCATAAAAAGGCTTTTTCCCTGACCCACCACAAGTGTGTTGTGCAATATAGTTGCAGCAACCCTATCACTCTAACAGCGATTACATATAGTGCCAAAATATGTTTTTACTCTTAAAGCGTAGCAACCTGATATATAGATATTAAAGAAACTTTTCAGAGGTTACCTCTTCAAAAAGGATAAAACCTCTACAGATAGCTGCCCCAGATCAATGCAAGTTTTTCCCTTCATAACAAAAGGTAGCATAACAGTATGTCCAGAAGATGAACCGCCTTCACTTGGTTTTTCTTGATACTTACAGCAGTAGGCTTTTAGTTCTACTTTAAAGACAAAGATTTGCATAATGATACTTTTGTATTCCTATTCATTTGACCCAGAACATGGTGATATCAGTTGAAATTTCTAGGAACAATTACATCCTTTCAGAAAGAACTAGAATAAATCATCTGAATTGAAATATAAATAAGGTGGAAATTCTGATCACCAACACGGGCTCCCACGCGCACACCTACATTTCACTCTCCACAAAGAAGGATGTGGTATTAACAGCTGAGAAAGTAGAATAGCTCCCAATAATATATTTCAAAAGAATAAATATTTGTCTGAAAAGAAAAAAAGAACTTAATTCCTTCTCCCTGACATCTCAGGGTATCGACACTCTCCTTATAACCGCTAGTCAAATTTTATTGCAGAAATGGAGGGGTAGAGAAGTACAAGGAAACGGCAGAGGAAAGGTTAAGTACAAGGAAGAGCTCGGATTCAGAGGAAGGACAGTAGAGAAAACATTTGGAAACATTTAAGGTGACACTGATGAAACAAAAAATGTCAATTGATTTCAAGGAGCAAAATCGATATTGCCATAATAGTGTACTCACTAGCAATTGCCTTAATAACATTTTTTTCAGAAGGAAAAAAGTATTATCTGAAAGAATAACTGAACACAATTGTGAAGAGCACATGTTTGTTACAAAATAGGAAAACCTATTAAAATCCTATTTTGCTATAAACAAACTCATAAATACAAACAACAGAAGGGTGGTTACCAGTGGGAAGAGGGATGGGAAGAGGGTATAGAGCAAGCATGTCAAACTCTTGGCCTATGGGCTATATGCCTCGTTTATTTGGACTGTGTTAGCCTTTGAGTTTGACATGCTTGGTGTAGAGAATAAAGGGGTCAAAGTTACGGAGGGAAACTAGACTTTGGGTGGTGAACATCAATGCAATATACAGATGATGTATTATACAGTTGTAAACTTGAAACTTGTATATAATGTTATTAATCATTGTTACTCTAATAAACTTAATTTAAAAATCCTATTTTGTTGCTAATTCTCTTCTCACATAATAGTAAATTTAAACCTTGGAAAATAAAACCTGAAAATAAGAGATTTTAAAGATACCTATGTCAGGTATAGCAAAGCATCTAATATTACATATTAAGTTTGTATATATAATTTATTGGCTTTCAATTAACTTTAAATCATCCAATCACTGAAAATTCACTAGACATGGTTCAAGACTGTATAAATAGGTTCACATATCAGAAGAAATCACTGGATACAATAGTCCACAGCAAGACTGAGTTTTTAAAGCATTTTGAGTTTGAGTAAATCCTATTTTTAATGAAACTTTTCTTTCCTTTGTAAGCTACATAATATTTTCCCAAGAATACCATGAAATTCTATAACAGCATTCTATATCACTAGAGGCAATTGTGTATCTCCTGTGGCTGCTGACTTCACACGTGAAAATATGATGATACTTATAATCTCCTTATGCTATTCAAATGAGGGGAGAAGGCCCCAGTGAAAAGAAAGTCAAGATAGATGGGAACAACAGGAATGTCTGAGTCCTTACAAGATAAGAAGTTCCTTAAAAGGCAACATTGGTACAAAGTGGTAGGAAAATGGATCGTGATATCAGCAAATTCCAAGTTAATTCACAAAACCTCCAAAGTCAGCCACAGTCACTAAACAGAGGGTAAAATATACACCCAAAGTCTAGCAGAATCAGTATTCAAGCTAGAAACAAATGCAAGATCTCTTGATTTTTAATATGACATTTTGGGCCACAGATCATGGTATTCCAATGACCCAACTGAATTGGTAAGTGGTGGGAAAAACTGGAAATTAAGTCATTTTACTTACAGTTTTTCCAAAATGCCTGAAAATTTTCCATCTAAAGGTTGTTGTCAGTGTTCTAGAATAAATTAATGGTAAACTCCTAACAATTAATGATCCTATAGAGTCATGTAGGGGCAGGGTAGAGGAGAGTGGGATTGCAGTCTAAGGCCATCCTTTAGCACAATGGTGCTATCCAAACGAATGAATACATCCCAACAGAAGGGCTACAGAAATGGGAGAGCTAAATTTCTAGTCATTGCAAGCAGCGCAAGAAATAAAGATGTCCCTCTGAAAAGTTCCACAGAAAGAAAGACTAACCATGATGTTTGGAGATGAAGAAAGAGGAGCCTTTAAAGTTTCTGCATGTTTCAGAGGGATGCACGGAGACCTAGTGGTTGCAAAACTAAAGTACATATTACAAAAATATTGTATGTGTTGGGTCAGCATGCAGCTGACAGAAAGAGCACTGCTTATGGTAAATAACACCTCAGCATGTGGTAACTATTTTGCTGTATAAATATTGTAATGGGCCATGTTGGCCAACTCTTCCGCTTTTCCCTAATTATGAAGAGGGTGGGAAATGGGACAGACTGGAGTGAAAGTTGTCAGGCACACTGATCCATCATCCTCACAGGCCAGTCTATATTCTCATAGACACAACGTTCTCCATGACTATAATGAATGCTGCAGCCTTCCCTGAGACATCGGACTTACAGGGAGGTGAGGAAGGGTAAGGGGGAAGCTGTGGACTGTTTTAGATTGCCTCTGACCACTCCACCCACATGAACATTCCACTCAATGTCCACTTTGGCAGTGGCTTACTCTGGGGTGTCAGGACTATGGGACTCAGCCTGCAGCAATTCCAGGAGCAGGTGAGATTACTTGGGCACATAGTCCCCTCTTTCTAAAACAGGGATTGGAAAAAATGACATAAGAATCTACAAGATAATTTTCCAAGTATTTTAACCATTAGGTAAATGATTATTTCATTTAATTAATAATCAACATAATTAGTACCATCCTGAACTATTTATTACGTAACTGAACAGGATACTCTGGAGACTGTCCAGAGCATGCTAAACAGATGCCTTGTCATATTTTCTTAAAGAAGCTTAATCACACAATCATTGACTGCCTTTCTACCATGTCCAAACCTTCTCCAACACTGTGATTTACACTATTGTAGTCCTTTCGATTTCATTACAAGAACATTAAATACCTTTTCTCCCTGTTGGTCTTTCAGGCTATTCTTAAAGCTCCATGTGATCCAAAATACTTTCTCAGTTATATAGACAAATAACTATTTGCTATTTCCCAAATTGTCTAAATGTGTCAATTTCAGAGAAATCACTGAAATAAAGGCACCCACATCACCTTAAGAAAGAAAGGGCCATATGTATACCTGAAATAATGATTATGCAATGATAAATGACCTATTAGTAAATTAATGCATAAATGGTTTCAGCAGAATTGGGTAAAGATTCCGATGACATTTAAATGTGCATTAATATCTCTTGCCATTTTAACACTTGAATATTTAATATTTATTGAGCACCTACTATATTAGATATTAGAAAAACAGTGAACACGATAAATTCAGTCCTTGACTTTGCGAAGTTTATATTCCAGTAGAGAGGGCAGGTACCAGCCCTACACACACACACATATACCACACACATCAGGAATGTGGACAATGAGAGAATTACACATTGTGGAGTCAAAATATCACATAATAAGAGGTGAGGTAGACATTAAAAAGTGGTCATGGAAGGCTACTCCGATGACATTTTAGCACAAACCTAAAGAAGGACATTGGAGCCGAAACCGGTTTGGCTCGGTGGATAGAGCGTCGGCCTGCGGACTGAAAGGTCCCAGGTTCGATTCCGGTCAAGGGCATGTACCTGGGTTGCGGGCACATCCCCAGTGGGAGATGTGCAGGAGGCAGCTGATCGATGTTTCTAACTCTCTATCTCTCTCCCTTCCTCTCTGTAAAAAATCAATAAAATATATTTAAAAAAAAAAAAGAAGGACATTGGAGGCAGAAAAAAACCCCAAGACATGCTTGGGTAGGAGGAGAAGCAAGAAGTTGGCTCTGCAAACACTGTAAGGAAAGTATCCGCCTTGTTTTGCGAGGAGGCAGCCAGTGGGAGGGATCATAAGAAAGGATGGCAAGGAGGCAGGGACCACATGCAGAGAGGGTTATTGAAGAAAAGCTTCATTCAAGTCTTTATTTGCACCAAATTCTATGTAATAAAGTCACAGAACACTATGTGGTCTTAATAAATAAAAGTCTTTAAATGATCACAAAAAACATCACCATGTCTTTTTTTCAGATATATGTCTTTTTTTCAGATATATATAGGGCAACTGCAGACACTCAGGTATAGGGCAACTGCAGACACTCAGACTTTGCACAGAAAGAAACAAAAACCATTATTGTGGCCAGTTTATCAGCATGGCGAGAGAGAGAGAGAGAGAGAACAATTACATACTATTATGAAAAAAATAACGTGTAGCTCTTTATATTGAAGTTCAGTCTACCATAAACATTTTCTTTCACATGGTGAAGAAAATGAGAAGTAATGACATTTAAAAATATAGCAAAGAGCTGTGATACTTTACAGCAGAGGTTGTCAAGTGTTTTCTCAAAGGGCCAGGGAGTAATGTCTTAGGCTTTGTGGGTCATACTGGTTCTATTCCAACTACCCAGGCTTCACCTTCTGGTACAAAAGCAGCCACAGACAATACATAGAAGAACGGGTCTTGTAAACCTTTCTATTCACAGGAGATGGGTCAGATTTGGCCAGTGGGGTAAATTTTGCTGACCCTTGCTTTAGTGGATTAGGGGACAACGCAAAATGATATCCAAAAGAACAGCTCCTAGTATCAAGCAGATTCCTAAAATGGAAAAGATCCCAGAAAGAGTGACAAGAGACCCTGCTAGGCTGGATTGGCCAGATATCCTTCTATTTTACTAGCCATAGGCACCAAGTCATGTAACAGTGTAAAGAATTCCATTAACTGTCTCTATTGACTATATGCAGATGTTAGAGAAACATTTGTCAAAGCTCTAGTTCTAAGAATGTGTGTGAACCCTTCTGGCACTAAGTAGACAGCTGGCATAGATGATCCTGAAGTTCCCATCCAACTCTGACATTTTATGATTCCAAAATTCAAATTATAATACAATTACTAATACCTGGCAGAATTTCAAACACAGTAGAAATGGTGTTTTATGACTTCTTTTTCCTGGCTTAATATTTTTGCAAATTCTAGATTGCTAATTCCTGAAGCTTGGCAGCTCGAACAATACTTGACAATTTCCAAGTCACATTGCAATGGCTTTCTTTTAATTGAGGATGAATTGGTACAGCATGTAACATCTGAAAACTGAAAATGGATGCTTTGGACAAATCATTTTTTCACTGAAATGAGTCAATCACCACTAAATAATAATTCCACTTTTATACATCAGTCAGTGGATATCCTTGACTAGAACTCATATAGTACACATTCACTGGTCACCTGTTAGAGCCTAAAATCATGCCTGATATATACTATGATATAAAAATACTTATTAATTGAGTGAATAACACAGACTTTGTGCCATAGTGCCTAGGTTCAATTTCCTGCTCTGCCACTTACTAGCTGCATGGCTTTGGAGAAATTCCTTGAATTCTGTGCCTTTCTTGCTCACTAGTAAAATGGGACTAAAATACTACCTACTCCATGGGGTGTTATGAGAATAAAATGATATATTATCTGTAAAGTATGTGGCATAGAGCCTGTTACATAGTCTCAATAAAAATTGATATTATTTCCACCTCTATTTTCATTCAACCAAGTAAAACAGTTATCTAATATGTTAACAGTTTGTAATCCTAGGGCAGAAATGAGCTTCCAGGAGAGCCTGGTGCTATACTAATTTATGGCAAAGCAATACTCACTCAAAATTCTACTCTAAACTATCTTGCATTCAACATGGAACAAGGCAAACATCATAAAATAAAGAACTGTTAAGATAAATAAACCAAGTACTTTTATTTGCTCTCTGTAATATACTTTTTGCTAGGTATTATGAGGGATACAAAAGCATGAAAAAGGTAATTCCTATTATCTAGGAGTTTTAAATCTTCTCAATAAAATAAAATATATAATCAGATAAAGGTAATTGATGTACTTAGTACACATTTATTGAGCATTTACTAGGTATCTGGCATTGATAACACAACGGCGATTCAGATGTAATCTCGAGAGGCAAATCACATAGCTCTGTGAATCCCAACAAAATTTTATGAGACTCAAATGTGATCACTACACAATAGGCTACATGACAGGTTCTCAACACCCTGAGGACTTTGAGGAGAGGCTATGGGTGTCTGGAGGAGAGACACAATCCTCCTCCAGGATGGTTACACCCGAGAAGTGTCTGATTTGTGAGGCAATGATCTGGAATAAATCTGCTTTTAATGCTATAACTAGTGTTCAGCTCTGGTTTTCTTTGAACTTCCCAGCTAATTCCTTCTTCCTGCCCTGCCCCTCCTAAATGAGGGTCTTCCCTGGAATTCAATCCATAATTCTTCTTATACCTGTCTCCCTGGGGTAGGAGGTTGGAGGGCAGGGTTCATCTTAATGTTAAGATCCTATTGGAACTCAGGCCCTCAGTTTACCTGCCCAAGGAACCTTTCCCCATGTTTTAACTATGCACAATTTTCTGTACTTAGATACAAGTTTGAGTTAAATATAATGAAAATAGTGGGAAAGAAGGAGCAATTTAAATGTCAAGGAAGAGATAAATTATTCAAGCTTTTAATACCAATGCATATGTTATTTACCAGTTACTTCTCTTAAATAAAAATGGATCAAATGTGTGAAACTTTCCTTGTATCCCTCATAAAATATTTTCTTATATATAAGGTTTAGAGTTTTAGATCCCAAAAGAAGATTGAAATGTGTGGCCAATTAAGCCTCACTATAAGTTTCAGTTAGAAACATTTGAGTTTCTTATTACTTAAGACCCAGGAAGTCTTTGATTAAGAAAGCTGCCTTGCCAGGAAACCAATTTCCCCACCATGGAATATAACTAAAGAGTGAAATACTGCTCAGAACGTGTGGGTGTCAAAGGCAAAACACTCTACTTGTCAACATACATATACAATATCTTTATAGAGAAGAGAAAGTATCTTAACCTTTCTATAGTGGATCTTCCATGAATATATTTACACTCAACACCAACACAACCACTAAGAACAAAATGCAAACAACATAACAACAAACCACACATGGGAATTGAATAGTGTGGCCAGAAACCAAAACACATTAGAAAACATCAGCAGAGCATAAGTCTGATATCCGCACTCTCTTTGACTGTAATAATCTAACTAGGGCAATAAAATACTAGATGGGTAATATGGAATTTCATTCAACAAATTCATTCAAATTTACCCAAGGTGGGAGGCAAAGAGATTTCAGAGATGACTCCCAGATTTCTAATCTAAGCCTTTGGGTGTGTGGGTAGTGGTGACAAAGGTGGGGACAGAGAAGAGCAGAGAAAGGAGGAGCAGATAGGAGGAGGCATTTATGAGTTTAGTTTTGGAAATAATGAGTTAAATGTGATGTGAAACACCAGTGGATGTCCTCCTATTTCATACATAGGCCCCAAACATGATGAATAATTCATGTCTGAGTTATTAAAGGAAATGAATTTAGGTAATAACTCAAACTAGGCCATTCTTGCTTTGCTTTTGCTATTCAAACATTCAGGAATCATTTAAACCTACTTTTAATTTATGGTTTGAACTGTTTTCTTCTAAGTCTAGCTTCATAGGTTATATAACACTCTAATTGGTTAATCTCAAATTGGTAGCATCCTTGTGTTAAAATATAACTTAATAAATTAGATTTAATCTCTAGTTCTCTCCTCCTGATATAAAAGTTTAAATTATTTCTTAAAGACCAACTCCTTGCTTTCCACCTGTAAAACCAATATGGACAGATAATACAGTAGCCAAGTGGCTCTGATGGCAGACTGTCTGGGTTTGTGCCCTGCTCTGCCACATACTAGCTCTGTGTTCTTTGGCAAGTTATTTAGTGTTTCCACAGAGTCTTCATCTCTGAAATGAAGAGTACATTTGAGAATTGATTCATGGCTTAGCACATAATTTAAAAATATCATATATGTTCTTGAAAAGAGTTGGTATTCTCCAACTGTTGAATGAAGAAGTCTACGTATAACCAGTAAACGAATCTTATTTGTGTGTTGATCATATCTTCTGTATCTTCAACAAATTTTTTGTGAGCTTCCTCTATGATTGAGAAAATATCATGGAATCTGTTACTTTGATGATAGATTTGATGATTTCTCCCTGTAGTTGCACAGTAAGTTTTCTCACAAGTGATAGTGAAGATTAAGTGAGGTAACTTAGGTGAAATGCTTAAAACAACGCCTGGCAAAGGGAGTCAGAATGTGCTACCCCAAAATATGGCACTTTGGCACAGGGATTATTTTGAGCCAAAGGCACTTGAAAAAAAGCAGGAAAATAAAACATTACCCTTTGAGACAGCATAGAGGGACTTGGAGAGTATTATGCTAAACAAAATAAGCCAGTCGATGAAAGAAAAATACCACATGATCTCACTCATTTGTGGAATCTAATGAACAAAATAAACTGATGAGCAAAACAGATCCAGAGACATAGAACCATGGAACAGACTGTGGAATCTCAGAGGGAAGGCAGAGGTGGGTGAGTTGTGGGAAGAGATCAACCAAAGAACTGGTATGCATATATGCATAACCCATGGACACAGACAATAAGGTGAAGGCCTGGGGCAGGGGACAGGGTGGGCTAGAAGGAGTCAATGAAGGAAAGAGGGGGATATATGTAATACTTTCAACAATAAAGATTTAAATTAAAAAAAAATCTTGTGGAAACAGAAAAAACACACATTTGTGTGCTTTTCTCATGTTAATCTATCTTGTGTCAATAGCCAAAGACCCTAAGGGTAAATATAAAATTATATCTCCCCTACATTGGCATATACCTAAGTATTTAAATCATGTTTGCTATCATGTTTTTAATCATAAATACCAATAACCAAAAAGTCCTCAAATATTTGAAGTGCCAGAGAGATAGGCATTGTGAATCACTATCATTATTTTGTCAAATGTGTACCTTATTTGATTTATAATTCCCAGATTACATGGAATGGTAAAGAATTCTGGCACTAATGTTTAAAATGGTACCATCTTTTCTCTAACCTTAGCTTTTATATAGAAACTAGAGGCCCGGTGCATGAAATTCTTGCACAGGTAGGGTCCCTAGGCCTGGCCGGTGATCAGGATCAATCGGGGCCTTCCGGCTGCCAG
This sequence comes from Myotis lucifugus, assembly GCF_000147115.1. Lineage (NCBI taxonomy): Eukaryota > Metazoa > Chordata > Mammalia > Chiroptera > Vespertilionidae > Myotis > Myotis lucifugus. The sequence goes on from NW_005871106.1 coordinate 1,295,819, forward strand.
CCAGGCCTCCCTTCCCCAGCTGATGGGCCTTCCTTTGTTCCACGCCACCCCCTGGTGGTCAGCACACGTCATAGCAAGTGATCAAACTCCCGGTTTCCTGGTCGAACTCCCACAGGGACACTTTGCATTTTAGCCTTTTATATACATAGATAAGATATTTTAGGTGAAAATTTCTAGCACATGATGAGAATACAGCAAGAACGAAATAATCTCAGCCAACATGCCTTCCCTCCTTTTCTTGTTCTCCTATAATTCTCATCAAGTTGAACCTTTTACTACCTAGTAAATTGTCCTTGGGTATTCTTACAATGTCAACAACTACTCAAAAATGTGAGTTATAATAAATTCCATTATACGCTATTTTATAAAAAACTTATTCTATCATACAACAAAAAATACTTACATTCTTTAAGGGAGTTCTTAATAGGTCATTTAATAAGAAATGACAATTTCAGTTAGAATTAGTCTATGTAGAAATAACTATGCTACTGTGAAGGACTGAATTGTCTAAGTAAACAATTTCACCACCACCATGCAGTGTGTGTGTGTGTGTGTGTGTGTGTCCTTAGGGCTTGAAACAACCTCATCAGTATGATTTTCATTGTGACACTGATATGTTTCTGAGACATGACAAATAAACACAACATTCCACAAGTAGATCTTAGCTGTCTTTCAGATATCTGAAATAGTTATGATACTCAAACAGCACCAGAGTTCTTAGCTCCTAAATTATTTGACTTACATAAAAGTAAAACAGTAAGCTATACCTCAAAACACATAAACTTGCAGAAGATTTATAGAATATTAAAATAGAAAAATAGCAACAGGATTAAAACCTCTGCCAAGATTGATGAAATATACTCCCAAACTTTTTTGATCTATTCCTGTTAAGTAGGCAGCTCTGAATTTCTGCTGAGAAAGTCCTGGGGTTAACCAACAACAAAGTGACAATTCAACCTCAAAGACAAATAAGAGGAGCAGAAAAATTCATTATTTGCATGAATCCTGTAGCAAATAAAACATCTATTGACCAAAATTTGATTTCATTTGCCTGTGGGCATAAAGCTGCATGCATCAGGCAAATTGGCTATAAAAATAGGCTTTTAGAGGACAAGAAAGAAAGGGATACATTTGAACATACTAAAATCAGATATAAAGAGTATAGGGACATTTATTCAGGCTAAACCTTTGTCTTAAAGAATCTATATTTTACTTTCTGCCCAAACTGTGTCTAGATAACAAGTCAGAAAACAGAATACAATTGGCAAACTTTATGCTTTGACACTCAAAGAGTCACTCTTTTTAAAAAAGGGCCTTGCTGGCTATGTGTAATCAGTGGCAATGTAGAGAGACAAATTTCCTGTATAGATGAGCAAATATGCTGAATTTTCCCGTTAGTTTTGTAAATCTCCAATGACTACTAGTAAATTTGGGATACATTTTCTAAACTATGTTCTTTTTTAAAGTCTAAAATAAAAATTTCCTCACCTTGTAGAATGATATTGGAGAATAGGAATGTAGTCTCTATTACCTTCTAAAACCATGTCTAGGGCTCTGGTCAGCTTAGGGGGCTGCACAGGCCTTTAGAACTAAATATGTTCAGCATATAAGCATGGTATTAACTATTTTAAAGATTTATCTCTAGTCTTTAAAGCAACCTTGCTGGTAACACTAACACTGCCCCCATTTTACAGATAAAAAATGCTAAGTCACATAGAGCAGTTCAGTAAATTCTCCAAGCTCATGCTGTTAATAGGTGAAAGTTAAGTTTTGAACTCAGATCTTTCCGTATTCAAAACCCTGTTCTTTCAACTTTATTGTCAAATATGTGCCATTAGTCGGTTGACTGACACACACATACTTTTGTGCATAATTTTAAGTAGCTCTTTATGATATGCATCCTGAGATTGCAAGATAAGGCAGTAGAATGAATCCCCAGGGACATTCATCCCAATTCCTTCTTTTTGTAATGGCGGTAACTGAGGCCTAAGGAATCAGCCAAGGACATATAAGAAAGTAATAACAATGTTGGAAGTGAGATTTTTCCTTTAAGCTTAACATTAGGAATGCCATAACATGACATGAAAATTTTAATGTCCTACTTTAAAATAAATTATGAAATAAGTTTTAAAAATAAAGTTTTAAGATTCATGTCATACATTGTTATTATTTATGCTAATACATAGCTGCAATAAGCTTTTTCCAGCTGATTTTGAAGCTGATGCTACAACAGAACACATCACAGGAAAAAAAATGTGGGGACTTGGTTTTCAGAAACACACAGAACAAATTTCACACTGAGCTCTAAAAAGTAGGCATTGAGCCCACTTTCTGGAATAAATCAAAGAGTAGGCAGAAAACAGACAGCAGGAACAGTTATTTTAGCAAGAAAAGTGAGATAAATTTACCAAGCCAATCACCGGATGAAGGATGCAGATGAAAAGATGCAGAGAGAAAATGTGCAATGTTGATACGTGAACACATTTGAATGCAAGAAAGCAAAAAAACCAGAAAGCACAATTGTCCTAAATGTGAACAAACATTCAAATTATGCTGCAGCTGCAAAATTTAAACTCAAGGAAGAGACATTTGCAACGGAATTTATTAAATAGATGTGATTTCCTGCTTTCACATACCCAGTGGCTCTTTTATAAAGTAAAATGTCCAATTTGTCTTGATATAAATGACATTTCCCTTGTTGTACTCAATCAAATAGCAGAAATTCCTTTGTGAACGACTCTGCTTATTAGAGAGCACAATGCTATTGATAACCAGACGTGCAGGCTCTGAATCACAGAGCTATTCCACCTAATAAAATGCCTTATATATTGAGTATGGTCTTATACAATAGGGAGGTTTTCATGCGAAGGAAATTAGTTTTTCCCTAATGGCATATGCCAGAGCAGTTTCTTTGTAAGAAGTTACATTTCTTGCTGAAACCAACCCTTGGTTTCCAAACCTGTCCATCTGTCTTCCTGTTCTCCCTCCTCTCTTCCCTCCACATCTCCCCCCCACCCCAACCATCCAACACATATTTATAAACCTAAAGTATATAACACAGCAGGGCATAAAATGTATCAAAAGACTTACTGTTGAAGATTTTATGATATTAAATAAGTATCTGACCAGAAGACAGGTCCTGACCTTTACACACCTCCCACACTGGAAGTTGGCAAGCAAGCCCTCGTATTGCCAGCAGTCTTGACTGCAGCTGCAATGTAGAACTTGTGACACCTACCTGGATCATTCGTTTTACTTAGTGGTTCCCAAAGTAGGGTCTCTGCACCAGCAGGACCAGCATTACTCAGGAACTTGTTAGACATGCCCATTCCTGAGCCTCGTCCCAGACCAATCCATGAAATCACTTGGAAGCCTCGATACAAGACAGTGGTCCAGACCACTGGTAAGTGAAGTCATTAGAAATAAGTCAGGAAACAGAGTGGCAGGTTTTAAACGTTAGTGAAGAAGTTTGGACAATGGCGAATTGATAAATCAGAGAATATTTTCTGAGCAAAAGCAGACATGACCAAACTTATATTTAGCAAGACTTCAGAGCTGAATGAGACCTTAGAGGTGATCGCCTTGTTCAGGTAAGAAGGTATAATCATTTTCTCATTCTTTGATAACTCAGGAAAGTGACTGAGACTGTTCACTGGGTTTGCATTCTGTGCTCAGATGTGATTTGTTCTAAGACATGCTCTCTACTGTCAGCCATTCTCTTCACTCCATAGTTTGATTCTGTCTTCTCTTAGGCATTTCTGCCTTGCCATCTGCCACTACCCTGGTTTCCCTTTCCCGCCTCTTTCTGCTGCCCTTTTCCCTCTCCCCTCCACTTTCATTTCCTCATGAGAAATTTGCACGCTAATGTACATTCTTTAATTTTAAATGTTTGTTACTGGTTTGTTTTAATAGATGCTCCTTACAGAGTTCACCAATTAATTACATTCCTCCTCTAAACAAATGATCTTCCAGGTCACAACACAGTGGAAGGCTTTACCTGACTTTATTTTAATCTTATGTCAATCCTTATTATAATCTTTACATCACAATAACAAACTAGGAATCATTTTACTGTGTTAAATCCATTTTGCTGGCTGACCATCTCTGCCACATTATGTTCTGACATGCAAATTTAAGTCACTCATTTCATACAAATGATGACACTGTTAACTGGTTGTTTCCAGATAGGAAAGAGAATAATTAAATATTTGTGTGTCCACAGACACCTTTTATATACAAAACAATATACAGTGAATAATAAATATAGATATAACGTTATTGCATTATCTGTAATTCCAATGTTTTGGTCATACTTCAAATCTTATTATATGATGTCTCAAATGTACATGTGGACCAAAATGTACTTCTCGTTCTGAAATGGGAAAGTAATCGATGAATAAGTTAGTTTGAAACAGAGCTCACTCTGGTTCTATGACATTTGGAAATCACTATTAACATTTTTGAAACACAAAACATTTTCTTCTTGGAGATAGTTCACTGAGGAGGAGGAATATGTGATTTATTGTATGCTTTGAAAAGAAGAAGGAACTATGACAGATGCCTCTGGCTCCCTGGATCACCCCACCTTGGCCCACCTCTGACCTCAGCCACACTCACAGACATACCATTCTGGGCCACTCGGCTCTCTGGACTTTTCAGTGTCTGCCTCCAGTGACAACTCTTTCCGCTTTCTAACTCATGTGGTACCAGCATAGCCCAGCAGGTGGTGCTGTCAATGCCCCTGGGAGCAATTGACAACCAAGGGGAAAGGTCAGTGGATAAACTTGCTGCACATCCTTCAGGCAGAAATTCTGGAAGGTAGGTCTATAGTCTTAGGGGTCCCAGAATAATCAAGTTCCCCTGGTCCACAGTGGTGGACTGGTTCACCCACCCTTATTTTGGTCTTTTCTTCCCGATTCATTCTCTGCTCTCTAATTCTTGATCCATGGGATCAGCTCCCCAAAAAACTATCCATGTCATTCTCTCATACAAGAAACCTAAACAAAGATGCTAGTTTACTGAAGTACTCAGCAATATCAATCCCCTGTAGCTGACTCCACACGCGTAGTATTCCTGATTCATACTTCATTAAGACCCTGCTTTTAATCTTTTCCAAAGCTACATAATAAAATAAAAGGAGTGAAGGTCATAGTATCATCTCTGTGCTTCCCCTGCCTTTCTTAGCACACGTAGATCACATTGAGCATGTCTGGGCTGATGAACATTTGTACAACACTCTAAGAAAAAATAAAAGCTGATACTATGCCACCTGTTTCCATAATTCCATGCTTAACCTAAAGTACAACAGTTTGGTCCACAGTCATGCCAATGGCATTTGCCTGATCTGCCACTCCAGATTAACAATAAGAATGCAGGGGAAACATGTACAACACATCTCATTCAGAATCCGTACAGCCAACTAGGGAGTTAAAAATCACAGTCTCTAAGTCCAGTTCCCTGTTAATGTGTCTGGAATTACAATCCATAAATATTTATATTCAAATATATCATGCTATCAAAAAAAAAGAAAGAAATTGTTTCCTGTAGGATGGTTGAAGAGAAAGCTGTAGGGATGTGATATATAAAGGAAAAGACAGTTTACCTTTGAATATCAATTTTCCATTTTTCTGGCTTGTAAGACAGGAACAGATCCAAACTTTGCAGTTCTTTTTAGCCCGTTATCACTCGGGGCATGTGATGCGCGACTGTTCTGAAACAACAAAATGCAATAATTAGATGCAATAACTATCCTGAAACAAAAAGATACTTAAGAAGATCTCATAAGAACTCCTCTGGCAGGCTCCAATTCAATGATGTGAGGAGGGGGTCTCCCAGAAAAGTTACATGGCCCTGGTCTTGCATGATGAAAAGCACTTTGTACTTTTATGCTTTTCAGAAAATAAAATCAACCATAAAAATGTCACTGAAATAAATAGGCTTGATATTCTACAATCTGCTTTTCTACTATTAACAATTATATCCTCTTTAAAAAGCAATAACATGCAAGCATCAATCACTGATTTTATAAGACATATTACACACACGACTGTATTTACTTCCTGTGCATTGTTGTAGTAACACTTCAACACAGCAGCTGTGACTAAAAAAGGAGGTAAAAAAAATACTATTCTTTTCAGAGTAGTTCATCTGATGTCACAGGAAGACAACAAACATGGCATAATCTTCCCAAGTGTACCACTAGGGGCTTGCCGTTGCCTACGCCACACCACTCCCCTCATGATTAACGATGCCTTCTCAAGAAAGCGCTAAATTGGGACTACTGCTTGGGCCCAAACGTATGCAGAAGTACGTGTCCTCACATCACTTGTTTTATGTGAACTGTGACTATTCTTTCGAAAAGGTCACAAAGAAAAGGACTTCGTCACACACAAAAATAATCTGGTGTTGAAAGGGACGGAATTAACAGAGTTCTGCTTCTCTTTCCCTTTAAGCAATATACTTTTGTGGCCCTACCTAGCATATTAAAATATTGTCAGAAAAGAATAAGAAAATAGTAAACCTAAGTATTAAGTGGAAATGTAATGATATTCAGAATTGAGAATATTGAAAGGTTTGAGTAATTTTTTTAACCTAAGTTAAGAATGACAGTCTGGCTCTAGCTGGTTTGATTCAGTGGATAGAGTGTCGGCCTGCAGACTGAAGGGTCCTGGGTTCGATTCCAGTCAAGGACACATGCCACGTTCGTGGGCTCGATCCCCAGTAGGGGGCATGCAGGAGGTAGCCAATCAATGATTCTCTCTCATCACTGATGTGTCTATCTCTCCCTCTTCCTTCCTCTCTGAAATCTATAAAACTATATCTTAAAAAAAAGAATGCAAGTGCCTGAATGAATGTAGAAATTCTCTTACAGAAGAGGAATCAGAGGCCAGACCAGGGGACAGGGCTAGCTCGATCTTACTGTGCTAATAACAAAGGCAGGAGGACATCCCAGAACCTCTGCTTTGAAGTTCAATCCCTTTAGAAACTCATACATTGTATTTGTCTCTAAAGAGAACACCAAACATTCACAAAGTTGAGGGCTTATACATTCTCTGCAGAACTTCTTTGAGCAATATTTGAGACTGGCACAGTTGACAGGTTAAGTATTACAAGGCTGTGGGTGATAAACTGCAAGAACAATAATAACAATGGTATGTACTTTCATAACACTTAAACATGCTGGGAATATTATGTCTCATTTATTCAGGTTACAAAGGATAAAAATGAGATTGCATTATCAAAAGCTATCAGGTATAAGTATGATTTTCATGTTTTAAATATAATTATTACATTAAATATTCTCCTTATACCACTAAACCAGACAAACTCTGAATTTTCCCCCTACAAATATGGGGAATTGGTAACTCAAGAAGATAATGGAAAATTGATTATTGTTAAACATACAGAACTGACATTTATTTCTTCATAAGTATTTACTGAGAATATATTTTGTGCTAGACATTGTTCTTTATTGACTATATAAACAAAATGGAAAGAATATGCAAGTTCTGGAAAAGAATCCCAGATCCCAAGATATACAATAATAAATCAATTTTAGCCCTGGCCAGTGTGGCTAAGTGGATAGAGTGTCAGCCCTATCACAGAAGGGTATTGGGTTCAATTCCAAGTCAAGGGCCTGTGCCTAGGTTGCAGGTTTGATCCCCGGCCCCAGTAGGGATGTATGTGGGAGGCAGCCAATGGATATGTCTCTCTCATATTGATGTCTCTCTCTCTCCCTCTCCCCTCCCCTCGACTCTCTCTAAAAATCAATGGAAAGCATATCCTCAGGTAATGATTACCAAAATGGAAAAAATCAATTTTATTACAATTGGAGTATTTCCTAAGTTAGATAAGTAATATAAAGAAGTATCTTAAACACTGGGTGGTATCTTAAATGTTATCTAGCTAGTGGTTCCCAAAATGGTTGATAATCATAACTGCCTGGAAGGCTGCTGAAAATACGAATTATGGAATTTCACACAAGAGCTATTAAATGAGAGTATTTATGGGTAGAGTCAGGACAATCTGCATTTTGAAAATGCTCCCCAGTTCATTCTCTTGATCAATAGGTTGGGAAACGTACTGATTCTTGCTTAGGCTCCTCATTATAAAGATGAAGAAATTGGCACTATCATCTCAAAATCAGGATGGCCAATCAGACCAGGGCATTGACTTGCCCAAGGTACTTTCCCCTTGGTGACAGAATTGAGATTAGAATGTCAAAATCCTTATTTCCTGGGATTTTAGCCAGAACTAACCTAGGCCTTCTAACTCGTAGTATAGCTATCTTCCATCTCAAATAATCTCTCTCAAGTTTTCCACTCAATTACCTCTTTTACTGAATAAGCAGCATCATTTAAAATATAATGTTTTATCTTAAAATTTTTATTCAAATTTTATAGCCCATAAGGTAATGATTGTTTGAAGACAAAGTTAAATTATCTGCTTCCTGGTCCTTCCACGCCTGCAGATCCTGGAGTGAGAATGAATTTCAGAACAAGGTCTTCATTTATTTTGTGATTTTCCATATGTCTGAGACAGTGTCAGATCACATAAAAAAAGACTAGCCCAAGACTAGCCCATTTCCACTTCCTTTGCAAACCACTTAGCTCATTGATCCCTTATTTGCGTATAAGAAACATCAAGGCAAAACTGGATGCATGGGTATGCAACCAGGGCAGTTGCACGAAGTCTCATGCTGAGAATGGGCCTGTGCTTTAATATTTATCTTTAAACAGTGTTGGTGGATTGAGTCCGACAGGATAGTGGCGCATGTGGGTGAGCAGGGGGTATCTGCACATCATGTGTGTCCTCTGCCACCCCTTGCTACCTCATCTGCATATAAGAGTGCATGATGGTGAATTCTGGTGGACCCAGGATTTCTGGGAGCTCGGTGAGATTCAATATGAGAATGAGGTAAATTATTTATGTCCATGACTAAGTAAGTGGGGAAGCTGACAGTCCCCAGGGGCCATGTTGTCTGTTCCAACCAGAATTTGCTTTGAACTTCTCAAGAAGGTAATGGTGCTAAGAAATACAGATGACCAAGGGACCCTATAAAGGGGAGCCGAATATGCCACCCCAAAATACACCACTTTGGTATATTGATTATTTTGAATTACTAATAAAAGTACTCGAGAAGCAGCTTGTGTAAGAAGCACACTCTATGCCGAAACCAGTTTGGCTCAGTGGATAGAGCGTCGGCCTGCGGACTGAAAGGTCCCAGGTTCGATTCCGGTCAAGGGCATGTACCTGGGTTGCGGGCACATCCCCAGTAGGAGGTGTGCAGGAGGTAGCTGATCGATGTTTCTCTCTCATTGATGTTTCTAACTCTCTATCTCTCTCCCTTCCTCTCTGTAAAAAATCAATAAAATATATTAAAAAAAAAAAAGAAGCACACTCTGACCTTTGTCTCCCTGAAAGCATACTAGTAAGATGAATTTCCCCTGGGAAAGGTACCCTCCACGTACCAGCATAAACTATCCTCAGCACCAGAGAGAGGAAATTTAGGGCCAAGAGGCTGCATAAGCAAATATTGTTACTTCTTCACCAAACACCTTTGTCTTGTTAGTTTGTCACAAATTTATTGTTTCCTTGTCTAAAAGGTATAAATGCTTCCTGCTTTGGTCACTTGAGTCTAGTTTTTTTATGGGGCTCACATACATAAGAAATTTTTTTCTTCTGTTAACTTATGTCAAATTAATTATTAGACCAGCCAAAGAACCTAGGAGGGAAGAAGAAGGAAACTTTTTTCTGTTCCTACACTTATATATCTTTTATTTCTTTAATTTTTTCACTTGTATTAGCCCAGTTTTGCTGAAAATGATGGCAAAGAGAAAGAGAGAAAGTGCAATCCATAGTTCCTTTTGTTCAACCCTTCCTTACTCATCAGTGAGCCAATGAGAGAGAGAGGGTTGGTAGAATGTACCCATACCGAGAAGTGAAATAAAACAGTAAAGTTTTATGCAGTGTTTCCATTGGTCTGGTAAGAATGGTATACATATGCATGACCTACTAGTATTAAATATAAATTGCGTAATTTTGGTGACTTTGCAAATAACTAAAATATTCTTTCATTTACAATGTACAATATAAAAATGAATAGTAAAACTCATGTTAATCATTTAAACTTTTGTTTTTTCTTTCCTTAGAACTACCTTAAATAGTAAATGTAAACATTATGATAAGTTGAGAGAGAAATGGCAGAAGAAAGAAACAGTCTCGTATTTTAGAACATTTAACCAACCTTCTGCCCTGCCTCTGGAACAAGTGACCTGCATTTTCATTATGCCCTGGGCCCTGCTAGTTATGGGACATTAACAGTCACCCTGTTGCAATGAACTGGCACACATTCTAGCAAGTGCTTCAAGCATTAACTTATAGTTTAAGCATTGGATGTAGGATATAGGAAATGAACTGAAAATCCTGATATAACTGCCAACTAAATTAATCTAGACTGTTCTCCTCACATGTCCGAAAGTCTTCTCCTTCCTTCCCAAATAGCTTCTTGCACATCTGACCAAAGCTCCTTTATCGAACCAACCAACCTCAGAAGTCCTTCTGTTTCTAATTTAATTTAATTTAATAATTTAATTTAAATTTTCCATTTCAGATTCTACTGCCTTCAAGGTCAAATCCTCAGTTGGGAAAGAGAAAAGTCAGCAATAAAAACAATTTACTTTTTTTAAAAAACTTTTTAAAAATATGATTTCAGAGAGGAAGGAAGAGGGAGAGAGAGATAGAAACATCAATGATGAGAGAGTATCATTGATTGGCTGCCTCCTGCACGCCCCGACTGGGGATCGAGCCCGCAACCCAGGCATGTGCCCTTGGCCGGAATCAAACCTGGAACCCTTCAGTCCGCAGGCCGACACTCTATCCACTGAGTCAAACTGGCTAGGACAACAATTTACTTTTAAAGTGTGAATAAAGGAGATACCTTACACTTTTGAGAGATATTTATATTTTAAAGAAGCATTTACTTGCTAAGTATAAACAAACTTACTGTGTAACAAATAATTTTAAGGGAGAAAACTTTCCATTACTTTCTGCTAAGAAGTCCCTTCTACTCTAATCCTGTTGGAAGAATGGGCTGTACCTATTTCTGAACAACTGCACATGATTTTTTAAAAATGAGGTAATGTGTGCTCAGATATAACCAAGAAATTTTCCAATCAATCGAAAAAGGCTTCACCATCATGCAATATATGTTTATTTCATGTCTCTTTAAGGCTCACTAAAAACAAAGCACCTTAAAATGTGTAGTGCTAGTTGGGAGCTTAGCCTCCATTTAACTGCCTTTGTTTATTTGACCTGTGTTCTTCCTTTTCCATCCTCTCCTTTATATCTCAGCCCAACTGTGACAGCTTTGCAGCTTCAGTTTGGCTAAAGAACTCTCTGCTGAAATTGTAAGGGACTGCCCCAAACACAAACTCACTTCTCCACAGACCCGATGCTTTGGGGCTCCCGGTGAACAGCAGGTGTGCAACGACTCATCGTGATGGCATAGCTGTGCCAGCAAAAGAATAATAATCTATTTACAACTTTTAGAGCATTGCTCAGCAGCATCTTTTAATCCATGTGGCAGAAGACTAAAAGATCTTTTCCTTGGGCAGGTTTCTCAGTTAAAAGGAAGGCTCTGCCTGGCCAGGTAGCTCAGTTCCTTGGAGCGTCGTTCTGTACACCAAAAGGTTATGGGTTCGCTTTCTGATCAGGGCACATATACAGGTTGCAGGTTCGATCCTGGCCAGGTTGCATGCAGGAGGCAACCAATTGATGTTTCTTTCTCACATTGATGTCTCTCTCTCTCTCTCTCTCTCTCTCTCTTTCTCTAAAAAAATCAATAAAAACATATTCTCAGGTGAGGATTAAGAAAATAAAAAGGGTAGGGTGCATCACCCAAGATTTTAAAATTGGATATTATATAATTTTATATTAAATTGGTTATTTATTGTCAATGACTGAAGTGGGCTCTCTCAATACCCTGCATTTACACAGCGTTTTTTTCCCCCTGAAATTTCAAAGTTCAATATGTTTGCAAATAGTTAAAAAACACACACAAAAAACACCCACAAAACACAACAACAATCCACTAGACCCATGATCGGCAAACCGCGGCTCGCGAGCCACATGCAGCTCTTTGGCCCCTTGAGTGTGGCTCTTCCACAAAATACCATGTGCAGGCGCGCACATACAGTACAATTGAAACTTCATGGCCCATGTGCAGAAGTCGGTATTTTGTGGAAGAGCCACACTCAAGGGGCCAAAGAGCCGCATGTGGCTCGCAAGCCGTGGTTTGCCAAGCCACAGTTTGCCGACTACTGCACTAGACTATTATCTATTTGGCCTGCTGAATTCCCATTGTTTTTTCTTCATTCAGTGGACTTATAGTCTTTCCACATCTCTTTTAATTACCCGTGTGGAAAAACTTAACAGAACATAATAAGAATAGCTCCATTTATTGAGGGCTTACAATATGCCAGGCATTGTTCTATGCACATAACATTGATTGCTATTATTATCACCATTTTACAGCTGAAAAGACCTAGATGTAGAGATGTTAAGAAACAGCCTAAATTATTAATACTGGGAGGTGGAGGTGCCACAATACAGACCTACTCAGCCATGTGCTCACACACTGTTTCACCTTTCAGTGCCTCAGGCCAAATACACAGATTTATTTTCATGAACACTTTTTTCACTCATCTAATTACTTTACATTAGCCTGGCTGTAAGGCTGTCAAAGCTTATCATGTCCCAGGAACTTTAAATAAATCACTTTATTTAGATATCATCATTATCCTTATTTACAGATGCTAAAATTGAGCCATGGAGAGATTAAATTACTTGGCCAAGCTCTCAGAAAATTTTGGAGCCAGGATTTAATTCTAGTTATTTTTATCATTATTCTACATCTTTCTCTACTGCATCAGATTTAGCTTTCTTTATTCTTAAAAATCAATTTGCCAAGCCAAAGTTTAGAAAAGCCTTAAAAGAATGAAGTTGGTAATTAGTTTAATTGTTAGAGCCAAATTTTTAGTAGCCAGAGACCAAAGTCTTAGTTCCAAGCCCTGACGTGCCAGTTGGCAACACTGGTGTCATGGCCACGAACTGTAACTTTATTTCCAGTTGGCTGCTTCCCAAATGAATACTACTAATCATGAATCAGTGACTTATGCACTTTTAAACATGGGCTGGAATTTATCACTCATCAAATCTAATTTCTTCATTTCATAGATAAGAAAGACACAGAGAGGTTAGGTGGCATACCTGATATCACACAGCAAATTAGTAGCAGAGGGGACACTAATTTAGATTTCTTTATACTAAATCTGGAGGTCTTCATACTGTACCACAAAGGCAGCCTATACTGACTATTTTTTCCACAGTGTTTAAAAAAATGTATTGATACATTCAACAAATATTGAATGGTTACTATGTGCTAGAACACTGTTTCAGGTGCTGGGGTTAGGGTAGAAAACAAATTCCTTCATGGAACTTCACATCCTGGTATTGTAATGGTAAAATGTACTAAACTTTTAAATGATAAATATTATATGAATTTAATTACTTTGAATTTAATCACTGACAAAAAGTGTTGAAGACATACTGGCCTGAAATATGGATAATCCAAAGTTATAATGTCTAATAGACATAAGAGTTATTACTATACCTACTATATTGCACATAAAATTAAAGCCCAGTCATTATACATAAATAGGGGTGGTTGTTGGTTTTGTGGTACCAACAGAAAGATGGGGAAGGTAAGGTTCTTGCTCTCAAGGAGCTTAAGGATAAAGTATGAGTCACGTAGATTACAGAAAAATATTTTCCCCTCAAATTAAACTACATTAAGCAAATTCCACAGCATTTAAAACTTATCTTTTACTTCATGACCATTAAAATTAATTCTCCATAGCTGCTGAGAATTACAGCTATAATTAAGTGAATAACCTGAAATCCCAAAGCCCCAGTTCAATGTTCTGAAATTGATCTATTTAACATTTTCTTAAAATTATGCATACTTTATTTTGTGTCAACTTGTTTAGGATCAGAGGAATAACAATAATAAAAATGTAAATTTGCCTCTAAATCAATATACAATCTCTTCTTCTTGCCAATAATTATGATAATAAAGTGACAAAATTGAGCTCTTGGTCACAATGGCTGGCTGCATTTGTTTTTAGTCTAAATAGAAACAGCCACCTTAAAGCCATTTCATAATGGAAAACATAATGGAAAATAAGTTTAAAGCACTGTACTAAATCTATTCTTTAATTACAAAATTTTGCAATGTCAATACCACCATTATCTACAATAATCAGGGTTTTAAAAATATGGTATGTTTTGAGCAGATCATAAACTATGCTTTAGTGTCTTCCAAGATAGAAAATTCTTCAGTCTGACTCACCCACCTAATAAGTACATTGAACAGATATGGTTGACTTCATATTCCCTGAAGACGTACCTCTGAGGGACAACACTAAAACATCTTGACTAAAGTCCAGCAATAGAAAGATATGAAAAGTCAAATGTAACTTACTGTTATAAATTCATAACCACTACACTTAAAGCTTGCATAAAAGTGCTGAACCATTGAAGATGCATCATCTAATATACATATACCCACTATTCAGAAGTGTATTTTCATCTATTATGAATCACTTATTCACTACTTTTTGAGGAATAAAGATACAAGAATTCACATTCAGAAAATATCGTGAATGGCAACAGGTGGAGAAAAATCTAAATGGTTAGCAATTGTAGTTCAACCACCTTGTCTTGTTCATACCTACATTCCTCACTGTGCCTTTTGAAGACCCAGCGAGGGAAACATGTTTCAGGTGGCAAGGTTTGCAGTAACCTGCGGAATGCTCCCAAAGTGCAATTTGCTGCAACAATTTCTTTGGTTCCCTCATGGTTCACCTTGGGCAGAAGATTCAGTAGAAATAAATTGTGCACTTGCTTCCTTGGCCAGTGCCATCACAATAAAATGTCTGCTACAAAAGAGGGCACAAAGCTCATTTTTACAGTATTTAGGTGAGAAAGTCTATTCCAGAGGCCAAAGAAGTACAGGAAGACAGGGAGCCTCTTTCTATTGCCTTTATTTCCAACATGGATGGGAAACGTGTAGGGTCATCTGTAGAAAAGGCTATGAAAGACACATTTTGTCTTTGGCATATTTCTGTACATCTCTTTCCCATTTTTATATCTTTTTTCAAATTTTGTTACACCAGGTTGCCTTTATTAAACTCTACCACCTGACAAGTGGCCCAGCCCAGAGAGCCTCTCTGTCCTGCACGCCTGTGACCCTCCTTCCTAACGGAGAGGCGTCCAGAGGCATGACCATCAAAAGCTGATTCAGCGCCCTCAGGCAGTGCAGCTGGGACTAGTAATAAACCTCAGCAACACCAGCTAAAGCCGGCAGACCAGAATCACAAGGGAAAGGCATTGGAAGATAAACTGTCATTGGAACCGTGGCCCAAAATTGTAGGGGAGGACCTGCATCTCAAACTTAAAACAGTGACTGCCTGCTATTATAAAACACTTAAATAGAATCCAAAATCTCCTTTGTCTAACTTTACAGAGAAAATATCCAGGATATAATAAAAAACTACCGGTCATACAAAAAAAAAATCACAACTCACAGGAGACAGGACAATTAACTGATGTCAAGATTAAGATGAGTCAGATGGTTGAATTATCTGACATGGATTTTAAACAGCGATCAAATAACTGTTTAAGCAATCAATTACATATTCTTCTAGAACACATGGAAATATAGAAAATTTCATCAAATAAACACAAGTTATAAAAAATATAGAATTGAAAAATACAATAACGGAAATAATAATAAAAGGAAATAAATTGGAGGATGGGCTCAAAAGAAGAGTAGAAAGGACTGTGGACAGATCAACTGAATTCACTTAATATGAACAACAGAGTATAGATGAAATATTTTTTAAATAAACAGGAACTTCAGGATCTGACAGGACAGTAACAAAACACCCAACATTTATGTCACTGAACTAGCAGAAGGAGAGGAGATAGATAATGGGCCTAGAAGAATATTCAAAGAAATAGTGACTGAACACTTCCAAAATTTGGTAAAATACTCATATGTACAAATTCAAGGATCTGAGAAAATCCCAACAGAATAAACCCAAAGAAATACATACCAAGTGTTTTTATAGAACGTTAATTTGAATAATAGTAGATTGGCCATTTGAAACCACGGAGGTGAGAAGAAAGTGACATAATGTTTTTCAAATAATGAAAGAAAAAAAAGGAAAAAAAATGTCAACTATAAATTCAATATTCTGCAAAAGTACCCTTCAGAAATTAAGATGAAATAATGACTTCCTTATAGAAAGGGAATATAAAAGAGTTTGTCACTAGCAAACCTAACATTAAAAATTGGTTTTAGAAGGTTCTTTTAAGCCAAAATAAAATAAAATAAAGTGGAGCATAAGGAAAGAATAAACAAGGATAAGAGCAGGAATATAGGCATGTGCAATCCTTTTACTCATGAATTCCAAAAATCATATTTGATGACTGACAAAAAGGCAATCTGATATTCAAGACAATGACATCTAAAAATGTGGGAGATAAGAGACCTAAGTAGAAGTAAGGTTTCCATAGATTAAGGTGGTAAAATGTTGGTACCAGTTGACTGTAATAAGTCACATAAGTATATTGTAATACCCAGAGTAACAACCATGAAAACTGTAAAATACACTCAAAACCACTATTGAGAAACGATTTCAAATCATGTATCTGATAAAGGATTAACATCTAGAACAGAGAAAGAATACCTACAATTCAACAATGACAAAAACAAATAATTAAAAATGGGAAAAGAACTTAACAGACAGTTCTCTAAGAATATATATAAATGGCCAATTAGCACATGAAGAGATGATCAACATCACTAATAATTAGGGAAATGAAAATCAAAACCACAAAGTAACATCACCTTATATTTGTTAGAATGGCAATCATCAAAAGACAAGGGAAAAGTGTTGTTGAGGATATGGGGAAAAGAGAACCCTTGTGTACTCTTGGTGGGAAAGTAAATTGGTGCAGCCACTATGGAAAATAATGTGGAGATTCCTAAAAAAATTAAACATAAAATTTCCATAATGATCCAATAACCCCACTTGTGGGTATATATCCACAGGAAAGAAAAAAAAAAGTTCATAAAGAGATATCTGTACTCCCTTGTTCATGACAGCATTATTTATAATACCCAAGATTTAAAAACAACCTAGGTGCCCATCAATGGATGAATGGATAAAGATGTCATATATATCTATCTATATCTATATCTATATCTATATCTATATCTATATCTATATCTATATCTATCTATATCTATATCTATATCTATATCTATATCTATATCTATATCTATATCTATACTAGAGGCCTAGTGCATGAAATTCATGAATGGGTAGGGTCCCTAGGCCTGGCTGGCGATCAGAGCTGATCAGGGCCTTCCAGCTGTTGGCTGGGGCCTTCCTTCATTCCGCGCTGCCCCCTGGTGGGCAGCACACATCATAGAGAGTGATTGGTCTCCCGGTTGAACTCCCGTGGGGACAATTTGCATATTAGGCTTTTATATATAGAGATATCTACACACACATGCACACACACACATATATAAATATATACATGTATATAAACCAATGTACTCTGTATGAATTTTGCTTTTTAGATTCCATATGTAGTTAATATATACAGTATTTGTCTTTTTTTGTTTGATTTATTTCACTTCCCATAATGCCCTCAAGGACCATCCATGTTGTTGCAAATGGCAGAATTACCTTCTTTCTCATGGCTGAAAAACACCAATGGAATATAAATAAGTTCTGGGCATATAATGTAGAGCATGGTTATTATAGTTAATATACTGTATTATATACTTACAGTTGCCAAGAGAGTAGGTTTTAAATGTTCTTACCATAAAAAATGGTAATTATGTGACATGATGTAGGTGTTAGCTAAGACTATGACAGTAATCATTTTTCAATACATAAGTATCAAATCAATACACTGTACACCTTAAATTTATACAATATTTCATGTCAATTATTTCTCAAAGCTAGAAATAAAATATTAAAATAAAATGGTACAGAGTGATAGTTCTTGAAAAACTAAATAAGAATTACCATGTAATATAGCAATTTCACTTCTGATATATACCCCAAAGAACTGAAAGCAGAGACTCTAACATGTATTTATATACCCATTAGAGGCCCAATGCACAAAATTTGTGTAAGGGGCTCAGCCCCCACCACTGCCACCTCTGCCTCGGCCTCCTGCTGCCACAGCTTCATCTGGAAGGTCATCCAGAAGGACATCCAGTCTAAGTAGCATATTACACTTTTATTATTATAGATGTTCACAATGGCCTTACAAAAGCCAAAAGGTGAAAATGACCAAAATGTCCACAGGCAGATCAATGAATAAACAAAATGTAGTACACAAACTATTAAATACTAGAGGCCCAGTGCATGAAATTCATGTACCAGTGGGGTCCCTTTGCCTGGCCTGAAGGATTGGGCCGAAACTGGCTCTCTGACATACCCTGAGGAGTTCTGGATTGTGAGAGGGTGCAGGCCAGGCCAAGGGACCCCACTGGTGCACGATTGGGGCTAGGGAGAGACACGGGAGGTTGGCCAGCCGGGGAGGCACCATGGGAGGGCTCCAGAGTGTGTCCAGCCTGTCTTACTCAGTCCTGATTGGCGGCACCCCAGCAGCAAGCTAAACTACCGGTTGGAGCGTCTGTCTCCTGGTGGTCAGTGCATGTCATAGTGACTGGTCAATCAGTAGACTGTCTACCCCCTGATGGTCAGTGCACATCATAGCGAGCGGTTGAGCAGCCTTAGCATATCATTAGCATATTACGCTTTGATTGGTTGAACGGCCGAGTGGTCCACTGGATACCTAGCATATTAGGCTTTTATTATATAGGATTATTCAACCTTATAAAATTCTGATGTATTCTATAACATGGATAAACCTAGAAGATATTATGCTAAGTAAAGTAAGTCAGACACAAAATGACAAACATCACATGATTCCACTTATATGAGGTTCCCAGTACAAGGCTAATCATAGAGAAAATAAAATAGAGGTTATCAGGAGCTGGGGAAAAGGGGGAGGGGGAGTTAGTTTTTAATGGAAATTGAGTCTCAGTTTGAGATGATGACAAAGTTCTGGAGATGATAGTGATGATAGCTGCACAACAATGTAAATATATCTACTGCCACGGAACTATATACAGTCATGAGCCACAAGACATTTCAATCTATGATGGACCACATACGGGATGGTGGGCCCATGAGATTACATATAATGGAGATGAAAATCCCTCTCACCTAGTGAGGTTGGGTAGCCATGGTTAGGTGGTAGTGTAATGCATTACTCATGTGTTGGAGAATTGCTGAATCATGATAATTCTATGTTTAACTTTTTGAGGAACCACTATACTGTTTTCCATAGTGATTACACCATTTAAATTCCCAACCAGCAATGCACAAGTTCCAATCCTTACCTCACCAATCCTTATATATGTAAAATACCAGCCAACTCAAGGATGTGAAGTGGTACCGCACTGTGGTTGTGATTTTCATTTCCTTCATGTGAACAATAATTTTTAAAAGACACTTATGTAAGAATTGTGAAGAGAACACACCCTGTTCCATCTTTTATGATCAGAAAAATAAATTACTTCAAATCTTATGCAATAAATGTCCATATAGTGGTATACTCAAGGAAGATAATTTCATAAAATATATATATATAGAAAATTACAATAATCTATTGTTGTCACAGTTATCATTAACATGCACTGCCTGTTCTGAATATAGTTTAAAAAAAATTCCAGTTCCCACATGACCTGATTTCAACCCTCAAAGGAAGATCTCATGTTTTCATACAGAATTAACTAAAGCTCAGTTTGCTAAACTTCTAGGTATATTTTCATTTTAAAATGTTATTAATCAAATAAATGCATCCTTAATGCTTCATGTGTATGAATTATGCACTACTTGGATGGGCAGAGCACTGAGTTTAGTTCCAGCCCTTGTTCCTCCTCTATCTATATACTTGTGCCACAGTAAACCAGTCACCTAGCCCTTTACAAGACTCAGTTGTCATAGGTGAAGAGAACACGAGTTTAGGAATCAGAGCCTTGGGCAAGTCTCTACTCCATAATTCATAGTCAAACTTTAATGTCACAGGGTCCTTATCTATAAGGTATGAAAACTATCCACTCACTGCATCTTACACTTACCTCTGTCAGAATCCAATAAGGCACCATAGGAGACAAAGGGGCAGATAGACTGTCAGGACTACTGCAGAGGTCTGGGCATCAGGGGATGATGGCTTTGAGTAGGCCGGTGGCCTGGTAGGCAGGAAGAACTGGTAAGATTATATGCATATTTTCAAGGCAAAGCCAATAGGGTTTGCTCGTTAACTGAATGTTGGGCATGCAAGAGAAGAGCTGAGAAAGACTCCAAGGTTTTGGGCCTTAGAATTGGGAACAATCGAAATCCATTTACTTTGAGGAAGACTAAGCTTAAAAAAAAAGTTTTGGGTGTTAGGGGAAGCTCAAGTGTTAGGTTTGAAAATGTTCAGTTTATAAAATGTCCGAGACATGCAAATAAGCATGGTGAGTACGAGGCCTGATTTGTGTTTTATAAAAATTCTTGGAGAAGAGTGAGACTGGCTATAGGGACCAGATGGAAGCTAAAGATAGAGTGTGAGCAAAAATGAATTAGGGCATGTAATAATGCTGTGGCAGGAATAATGAAGCAGGGACTTAAAGGAGAACAATGCTCAATTGGAGATTAAAAAAAAAAAGACAGAGGAGGGCTCATGGGTGAACCCAGGATGGCTGGTAGGAAAAAGAGCAAATTTGAGGGGAAAGATGAGTTAAGTTACATAAGAATCACTAATAGAGGTCATTTAGATATAAAAATAAATAAAGGACAGGCCCAACTGTTGAGAAGCTGACTGGGGAAAGCAGACAATAAAGTGATGACAGTAAGAAAAGAGTGTCAAATGTGCAAACACTTGAGTCATGCAGGGGTGACATGGAGGTCATATTGATGAGGTAGCTGGGTTTGAAATGCCCCTGGAATGAGAAAATCAAATTGCTTGTCCCTGTTTTTAAATCTGTGAGTAATACTTTGCAATGTTACAGATCTCATTTTCAGACCACCCAAAAGTATTGACAGGGTTACATAAGAATAACATTATTTACGTCTCTCCCAAATGTCCACAACAAAGAGAATAATTTGAATTATTTTGCAAATCTTGAAATCGAATACTAGTGCTCGTTCAGATTCTATACAAGATTGTTTGCTTTTGGTGGGAGGATGGATGAAAGGGGGAGATGAGGACACAGCTTGAGAACAATGTATGCTTCTGTCCTTATTTCTGCACTGTGCTCTGTTTCTAAGGATACCACCATTTTAAGGCTTAAATATGCATATGGCTATATACTATACCATCATAAATTGGACATAAGAATTATTCATATTTTGAAGTCCTCTTTAGTTGTCATCTAAAAAAAGTATCTTTTATTCAAGAATACTATATTTATATTCACACATATACTTCACTAGTCAAAAAAGAACTATAGAAATAATTCCTTGAAATTAATACTACATTGTGTTCTCTGCAACCTGGATGCATATAGCCTTTTTAATTGTTAAAGACAGTAATCATTTTTAGGAGGGAAATTATTGAGATAAAAATCCACTCAGCAGTTGAGAATTAATGCTTTCAGGAAATGATCCAGTTATTTGCTAAAATAAATTTTATTGCAGAAATGTCAAGTTCACTCAAAAACCTAGCTTCCAGTTTTCTCTAATGTTGAAGACTAAAAATAGTTACAATATATGGCCATTATAGGCTTTTCAGTAATAAAAGCTTGATTCCCCCACTACTAAGCCAACTTACACATCCCTTTTACAAGCCCACCTGTGAATGAATATTGGGAAAAATTACAAATTTGGGCCTTATCTTATTAAAATAGACTAGTGATTAAGCAATCAGGGTGCAGAAGCTCCTAGATCTTGTGCTTCAAAGGCTATTTCTCCTGCACTTGAGATAAAAAGATCAAGCCAAGGGACAATCATTGTGATACTGAGTTTCTTATTTTCCTTTCAAAGAATTTTGAATTTTGGTTTGGTGATGGTCTTAAATATTCAATTAGTGTCACCATATTACAGAGGCAAAGACAGATCATTAGAAAGTTGGTCCTAGGGTAGAGAACCTTTACCAACGACACAAGCATCTTAAAAGCAGAGAGGAGAGCAGAAAATTGCATTTATGGAGAATTGCATTTACCTCAAATAGCAGTTACATTAATTTTGACAGTTGTCAATGAAGTTGACAATATGTGGTCAACTCCAATTTAAAATAATTTCTCTGTTCAGAATAAATGCCAACGTTCGTCCCTTTTTATTTCTCTGAACCTCATGACTTAAAATCACACATCTTGTACACAGGCCAATTTCTAGATATATCACATTTAGTCTTACATGTCCATGCATAAATGTATGCTTCTCACACATACCACTTGAATTCTTAAGTTTTCTAAAGAAATAGTTGGATTTCTTTATATCTAATTTTGTTTTTTCCAGGCTGATCAACATTGAACCTGTCCATGGAATTAAGATAAAATAGCATGATTCAACGTAGAAAAATGTCAACTGCTGAACATAAGGGTGCTGAAATAACCAATCCTAGTCTGGCAAACACCCAAGGCATCCCCCATAGCAACAGAGCTGATAGCATAGCAACAGCAGCTACTTTGCCACAGAAAAATCAGAAGCAATATTCTTGGAAAAAATGTAATCCATGTTAAAGTCAAATATGACATTTTCTTCAACAAAAAAAACCCCTGTGAGTGCATGTGTTAAATGATGCTATTCCTTAACAACTGTAAATTCTCCCATGCAGGGCTAATGCCACTTTGATAAATTTCAAGGCCAAGTACTTTGAAGCTCAAACTTCCTAGGTGTTCTCAGCCAAACTGTTATGTTCCTTAAAAAGCTAGAGAACAATCTTTTTAAATTTTATTTTGTTCAGATAAGTCCTTCCACAGTTTTTAAAAGAATCATTTGAAAGAAGAATTTACTGAAGTTATAAGTTTAATTCATTGGCAATATTAAGCTATAACATGAAGAATATTAAAATATAATATAAAATATATTGATTAAAATACTCTAATATTATTTTATTTTTTTAACCCTCATGCAAGGATATTGATTTTTAGAGAGAGTAGAAGGGAGGGAAGCTTGGGGAGGGGGGGAGAGGAGGGGAGAGAGAGAGAGATCAATGTGTGACATATCAATTTGTTGCCTCCTGCACACCCCCCAACCAGGGCCAGGGATCGAACCTCTAATCCAGGTACGTGCCCTTGACTGGGAATCGAACCTGCAACCCTTCAGTTTGTGGGCTGATGCTCTAACCACTGAACACACCTGCCAGGGTGAAAATTTCATTAAAATGAAAACATGTAGGATTAGATTTTGGATTTACCAGGCTATGAGCTGAGCATTTGCACAGAATTGGGACATATGTCACAAAAGAATTTGATCACTGGACATTTTCTGAGTGTAGTAGAGTCTGAGACTTTCTCTTGTGAATCAAAGGCCCATGCAGCCACCATAATAGGGTCTGGATCTTAGAAGGGACAAACCCCATGAATACCAGCTCTTCCTTGAGTTTTGGTGAATATGTTGTCCTGAGGGAGCCAGGGAGCCTGAGAGTTGGGCAACAACAGTTGAAGTGTCAAGAGTAGAATGAGCCGCAAGGTGTCTAATAAGGACTAGAAAGAAAAATGTCTGGAGACAGACTGGTCATTAAGGTTCTCTGCAGTTCCAGTAACAAGAAGCTCTGCTGGTAGGAGCTACTGGTGGGTTTAAGGAAAAATGAAATAATATTCTCTTACTGCCCAAACAGATAACAATGCCTCACATGTTCTTGCCTATGGGACCTGACTTAATAAGATGATTGATGTGCAAGACTTTTCACATTTCTTTTAAAAAATAGGGACCCATTTGTCACCTCTATTTTCCCATCCTAGTTATTCATAAGTGAAGTGACACAGTTTAAAGACCAGAGAAAGAATTAGACTTCTGTTATTGCATGTGATGGACTAGTTTCGTGGAAGTTAAACCAAATGAGTTAAGTAGTAATGGAAAATATTCTTTACTCCCAAAACACTGGAATTGTGCTTTTAATTTTCGTTGAAATGCCACCAGAGATCCATTTAAACTGTTTTTGATAAGATACAAACTAACACACTGCATCTGACTGCTGTGGGGAGAATTTTCTTAATTTCACAGTTGATTGGAAAGTAAACTATCACAGAATGAAGGAGAAAATTCAGCACTGGCTACCTGCGGTAAAAGAATATACGTCAGTAAGCGAGAAGAAGCACTATCACCTTGGTGGAAAACACTGTTATACAGAACATAACCTTATCTAATCTCATAGAACTTCAAGGAGCAGCACTTACTACTACATCTGGACAAAAACCAACCTTTCATTTACTTGACTACTCCCTTGTTAAAAATCTCTTTGGAGTTCTCCCTTTTCTAAGTGTCTGGTATTTTGGCTCTCTCACTTCTCACATGGGCCTAATTTATGTGTAGTTCTGATAAACACATCTCCAACTGACACTTTGGGTAGATAATGTTCTGTTTGTTCCAGTGAAAGAAATTAGGGGAGTTCTTACTGAGAAAGTGGTAGCAGTAGTACTAATAAATACAGCGGCTGTTTTCTTGCATTAGATTAGAAGAAACACCAATAGCATCGTGTGTATCCCAATCTGCAGAGCAGCCAATTAAAGAGAATGTGTTGGAGGGATTTGCAGAGCCTCAGGTGTGTGTTTATTTTACAGGTTTGTGCTGGGGCCTGTTAGTAGTGGCTGGGGAGATTGTGAAGACTTGCTGGTAGCTTGAAGTTGGCCATGGAGAAAGTATGCACACCACAAAAACTGGCAAATAGTATACATCTTATTCTGAAAGCTGGTTATTAACTATTGCAGCATACCACTGCCTATAAAAGATATCTGGATTGTGATTCTGGACCATTTATAAATACTGGACCACGGACAGGTATAACTGAGTGAAATAAAAATGTGTTGAGGCCCTAACCGGTTTGGCTCAGTGGATAGAGCGTCGGCCTGCAGACTCAAGGGTCGCAGGTTCGATTCCGGTCAAGGGCATGTACCTTGGCTGCAGGCACATCCCCAGTAGGGGGCGTGCAGGAGGCAGCTGATTGATGTTTCTCACTCATCAATGTTTCTAACTCTCTATCCCTCTCCATTCCTCTCTGTAAAAAATCAATAAAACATATTTAAAAAAAAATGTGTTGAGCTTACTTAGGGATTGTCTGTAATAGTTGATAACTTTGAATTCACCTAGGAGGAAGAGACCTGTGTGTGGAGAAGATTATGGACAAGGAAGGAAGTTCTTTTCAGATAAAGGTAATCATATTTGGGCTCCTTAGAAATAGCAATTATAAACAAATCCCTACTACCTCACAGATTGGCTAAAGGCTGCTGGTTAAAGAAACATGAGCTGCCAAGGTAAACTAAAAAAATAAGAACAAACAAGAAACCTCTTTAGAAATTTTAAAACGTGTATTAAATAAAATTCTTGGCATCCTAATTATGCAAGAAAGTTGAATATACAACTCAAGCTGAAAGCCATGAGTTCCTTTTGTATATAACTTGGAGTCTACAGAGCAAAGATTTTCTCTGTGTCTTTTTTTTAAATAGGCAATCTTAATTCTAGCACAAAATTTAATGACTATTAATTAATTTAATTTAAAATGCTAATTGAGGAAATAAATATTTAGAAAGAAGAGGGATATATCAGGGGTATATAGGATTTCATAGATGGTGTGAGAGTAGACAGGTCAAAGAGAAGATTCTTTGTACATTATTTCTCCATGCATAACTGTATGTTTAAAAAACGTAGGCAGTTTAGAGAAATAAAATAATATGTTAAGGTAAAAACCATATTATCAACAAATGTCTCTATCACTTCACTTTCCTTAGCTTTTACCTGTTTCATTATTATTCTTTTCAAATTATGTGGCTACTTTAGGATGGCCCATGTCCTCTTTCTTTCAGAAAGGTAAGATCCATGGATTTCAACTTTCTCTCTAGAAGCCAAGAAGAACTAAGTTTCACATAGGTTTCCTTGGAAGACAACAGAGTAATCTTAACATGTATTTCATGCAGAATCGCTTCTCAATAATGTTAAGTGTTAGTTGTACCTATAAGTTAACTCTGCCTCTTAGTCTCCCAGTAAGGTCTTAAAACATTGCTTTCCTTCACATCAAATATTGTGTCAGTGGCCTTTTCATTTTATTCTACCAGAAAGCTTTCACAGGAAAACTGAGACGGGAGGGTATTTTCTCATCTTGTTCCAGACAGTGATGGTACATAATGTACATTAATGCCCACACAGAAAAGTTAATAATACTCCACGAGGAGTCTATTTTTAGGTTAATAGAACTCATTTATGCAAAGGAAATCTGTACTGTGAAAAGAAGAAAAATCTTCAAATGTTTGGAATGATTCTGGATAAATTTTAAGAAAAAGGTAACCTTTTATTTTCCACATTGGATCTGAAATAATTAAGTGAATTCAAAGGCTTAGCCACGTTGCAAAGGCTTTTTAATTGCTCCTATTGATCATGACCTACATCTGCTTCTGCTCAGTGCATAGAGCTGCGTTAGGCACTGGAACCAGTACCCTGGGGAGGAAAATCCACAGCCATCCTAATGTTACCCAATGGCAGGATAATTATTTATATTTAATATAGAGATGAAGATCATTTTGTTGGACAACATGATAGTGAGGTCTTTACTGGTTAATACTGCATTAAAATATACTGCTTCAAACACCATTAATTCTCCCATTAGGTTTTAGCAGACCATAACATTTCTTAACCCACAAAAGACAGAGCTCTCAGTATAAAGGTAATTATTCTAAATTTATACCAAAAAATGGGATTATACATCACCCTCACAAACAGACACACTGGTTTCATTCAATGGCACTGTTTCTAAATATCAATAAATCTTTGAAGAGCATAAAGCACACCACCTAGGGCCCCACTACTTGGGAAAAAGCCAACAGCCCTCGGACTTTTCAGTTTTGACAAGTCACGAGTGCTTTTCTTAATGCGAGGAGTGGAATCTGCCCAACACTCCGGGATCCCACCCTGCTTTTAAACAAGCTGTGATGTTTAATGAAGGAATTCTATATATTTAAGTGGTCAGAATCTGTATTTTGCCTTTGTTCAAAATACATTAAATATGCTACATGCCTTCATCTCATGTCAAACTGAAGAAGGGAATGTGAGAAGCTTGGGCTTCATTTTACGGCAAAGTCCCAGGAGTTAGTTGCACTCTGCTCATGCACATGGGTGGTAGGAAGGAAGGAGGACATCAAAGACACAGAAAGCACATGATGGGGTGAGAAAGTAGAAGGGCCAGTATTTCCTCCCCCTCCGAACAAATCCAACCACACCTGGTGAATCTCAAAGTGACAGAAACCCAGGACCTAATTCCTGAAACGGCTGGGTGGGCCAAGCAGGCGGATTTGCTCCAGGCTTGGGACACATCGAGGAGAGTGGCGATTCTTCTCCAGAAGTGATCCCCTGCATTAGGCAAGGTAGAGACCAGAGGAGAGTGCAGACCTCCGAGGGGAATCGGTGGGACAGTATAATGACTGCTTTCTTCCAGCTCTTCAGTCCCACCTGGGGCAGGACGAGGGAATGTGGCAAACAGAAGGGAAGGGAGAGAAAGGACGGTTTTGTGCAACGAAATGCTGCTGCATGGAAAGTGAGCATCCAGGCCCAGCCCAGCCTGGCCTCAGACTCAGCCTCTTCCTGCTTGGGGGCCAATGGACAGAGAGAATAAAAAGTGATGGGTGTCTCCCCTCCTATTCCCAGCCTCCCCTCCCACCTGGGTCTGTCCTGCTCAATACCCTATCCTGAAGCCCAGCAAGGCCCAGCTGAGTAGCTCCCCTCCTCAGACAAGTCATTTAAATTCTGAGGCCTGAATATGTATGTCCGGTGTCCAGCACTGACACAGAGATTCTTTATTATCCCCACTGACTTCCTCGTCCTTTGACATTCTGTGAATGTTGGATCACTTAATACAGTTTATTTTAATCATTTGTGTACATTACTGCCTTTCTACTAGACTGTGTACTCCCCTATCATCCTTTCCTTATTTATCTTTTATTCCCAGGGCCTTAGACAGTGCCTGTTAGATACTATTACCTCAATATTTGCTCAGTATGTGTAAGGCATGAGTAAATGGTCCTTTAAATACTCCAATAGATGCACCAAACTAGTGTTTGTATTTCAAGTTTTAATTTTCTCTCTAAAGTGTTTTATTTGATGTTTTATATGAAGATTTGGATGCTGAAGTATTAAGAACTACCACCATTTTTAGAGAAACTCCCCTTTTCAATGAGTACATTAATATTGTGTATACACAAAAGATACACGCTATATATAATATACTACATAATTTTTAGTGTGTAGATATACACATAGACACAAAATTATACATATTTATATATTCCCATATTTGCCTATATATAAATTCAGTTTGATGAAAAGCAAACTGTAATTATTATCACTAATTTTCTGTATTGCTTCTGTGAGATTTGGGCTATTTCCAATACAATAATATTTTATGAAAAACTGAACTGAAGAGTGTAACCTCTCTTGTGAAATAATTAAAGGTACTTTAAATAAAAATTTAATGTTCATTTTAGACTAAATTATATAACTAAAATTTATATCTAAAGGATATTGGTATCTGATTATCTTTCCCTCCTTGCTTTGATTGATAAAAAGCTAATACTGTACTAGTAATTTTTAGTTTTTCCTTCTATTGAAGTATAATTAACTTACAATATTACATTAGTTTTAATGTATTATATAGTGATTCAATGCTTAACTAATTCTAATAATTTTTCAAAAATTGATGGTACATATTTTTGTTTTTTCTGTATGCTTATTGGTTTCATCTTAAAACTGTCAGTACTTTCTCTTTGTCTCTACTTATTTGTTAATTTATTCACTGTAA
Organism: Myotis lucifugus; assembly: GCF_000147115.1. Lineage (NCBI taxonomy): Eukaryota > Metazoa > Chordata > Mammalia > Chiroptera > Vespertilionidae > Myotis > Myotis lucifugus. The sequence continues at coordinate 1,324,964 of NW_005871106.1, forward strand.
AATGCAGCCATTAATTCAATTTCCAACATTTATTGAAAACCAACTATGTGTTAGGCAATATTTTCCAATAGGATTCATTCATGTTACCTCTGATTCTCTTTGCAACAGTGCAAAGCATTTTAAAATGACATTGACAGATTAAGTTCAATTACATAAATTCACTGGTAGACCTTTGGATATCTAAATTTCTTTCAAGAAATAACTTTACCAATGTTACTTTTTCTTAACTTTTATTACATTTATTGGGGTGACACTGGTTAATAAGATCCGTTAGGTTTCAAGTGTACATTTCTATGATACATGATCTGTGTATTACATTGTGTGCCCACCACCCAAAGTCAAATCATCTTTCATCACCATATATTTGGCCCCCTTTACCCTTTTATATCCCCACTCCCTTACCCTCCATGCTGTTATATCTGTCTATGAGTTTGTTTTATATCCCACATATGAGTGAAATCATATGGTTCTTAGCTTTTCTGTCTGACTTATTTTGCTTAGCATAATAATAAATGGTAGTATTGCATCTTTTCTTATGGCTGGGTAGTATTCCTTAGTATGTATTTACCAAATCTTTATACAATACTCTATCGAAGGACACTTTGGTTATCTCCGTGTCTTGGCCACTGTGAATAATGCTGAAATGAGCACAGGGGTGCATATATCTTTGCAAATAAATGTTTTTGAATTTTGGGGGTAGATACTCAGAAGAGGGGTTGCTGGGTCATAAAGTAGCTCCTTTAATTTTCTGAGATACTGCCATACTATTTTCCATAGTGGTTGTACCAGTTTACACTCCCACCAGCAATGAACGAGGGTTCCTTATTCTCCACAACCTCTCCAACCCTTGTTATTGCTTGTCTTATTGATAACAGCCTTTCCAACAGGTATGAGGTGGTATTTAATTGTAAGTTTGATTTGCTTTTCCTTAATAGCTAGTGAAGTTGAACATCTTTTCATATACCTGTTGACCATTTGTATGTCTTCTTGGGTGAAGCACCTGTTCATGTCCTCTGCCCATTTTTTAATTGGATTGTTTGTTTGTTTGGTGTTGAGGTGCATGAGTTCTTTATGTATTTTGCACATTAACTCCTTATCAGAGCTGCCATTTGCAAATATCTTCTACCATTCAGTTGTTTGCCTTTTTGTTTTGTTGGTGGTTTCTTTTGCTGTGCAGAAGCTTTTTAGTTTGATATAGTGCTATTCATTCATTTTTGCCTTTACTTCCCTTGCCTTTGGGGTCATAAAATGTCCTCTATGACCAAGGTCCATAAGTTTAGTACCTATGTTTTCTTCTGTGTAATTTATTGTTTCAGGTCTTACATTTAGATCTTTGATCCATTTTGAACTAATTTTTGTACACCAAGAAAAGGAAAAAGCAACACAAAGGTTCATTGCAAAGGGATTACAAGGAGAGAAATAAACAAATTTAGATAAGATAATTAACTAAAAGGAAAAAGAAACTTCAACACATTTGGTTTGGAATATTGTTTTCCCCTGATGATTAAAAAGCTTCTCTTTATGAAATTTTCTATGTGTGAAGAAGAAGATTCTATTTGTCAAAATCTGTCTCCCATTCTCCTGAGAGAAACATTATGAGAAACCCAAAAGCCCTGGTTTGAAATTCTATTCTGTTCTTTCTATTCTTTTCATTGAAGAAAGGCACTGATAATCCATTTGACTGATGATTCAATTGACTGTGTTTAAGAAAGCAGAGTGGTCCTTAGATATAGCAATCATGGACTGTTCAAGTGTCCCTTTCAAGGGAAGAATGAGAGTGTTACAAGCATGCTATGTGATAACCACTGCAACTTATTCTTCCCCCAGAACAGCAAGTTCTTAGAATGGTATCGGAATAAAATACAACTTAATCCTTAAAAGCATAAGCTATTTGCTTGAAACCTCAACTAATTTGCACTTTGTTCTCTACACTGCTCCTTACTTAAGGCATCTTATCAGAAAGACACAACCAGAACAAACTTTGTAAAGGTGGAATCTGTTTCTCTTTCCCATTTCTATGATTGCATAACAATATTATTTGTCCCTAAGAGGAAAGAACATGGAAGCCAAAAGGGGTCTGTCAAGTGAGGATCTGGAGGAAGAGAATTCCAAGTAAAGGAAAGAGAAACTACTCCCTAAGGTGTGGAGATGGAACCAATGGAGGCCAATGTGGCTGCTGGAGACTGAGAGGCCAGATGCCAAATCATGGGTGTATAGGCTTTGGCGAAATTCCAGCTACATTTGGGATAAGATGTAGACAGAAGTTATTGATGAATTTCAAGGGAGAAGAGAGGTGAAAATAGTAAACAACTTTCACTGAAGAAAGGCACTGATAATCCAAATCCCAAGAAAAAAAATATCTTAATCAGCTTACCCTTGAAGGGTGATGTGAAACTATATAGTGTAGGAGATTTTCATATCTCCTCTTATCGACGTTCACTTTAAATTTCTAATGTGTGTCATTTGTATAGGCTTCTGCTGGCACTGATGAACCAGCGACTGTGTAAAATTGAAAAACAGTGCTATCAAATATGTTGTCATACTCAAGCCAAGAGTACTGAAGACTCCGCTCGCTCTGCTACAACAACATGGCTTCTTGGAAGCAGGCTGCAGAGAAAAGCCTGGGCTGGATGTAAGCCTGGCCTGGATTTCAGTCCTGGGACACAGCCAGCTCTGGCTAGCATTCATTTTTTAAATCTTATTTCCACATGTTTTATTTTTTTCTAAATTATGCATAAATTATTGAGAGTAGATAAAAATTAAAATCATCAGTTACGTAAAGTTAATAATTCACATTTGCAATTTGTCTCATCCACAATAAAGGCTTAGCGAAGATTTGCAGTTGGAGTTGAGTGGAGCCAACATTATAACTGTGTGAAACTGCCCAATCACTTGGAAACAAAAGTCAAACACTGGAATAACACCAATTTCAATCCTGAAATCTATAAAAAGAATAACAGCAAATACCCTACAACAGCTTTATGGCTTTTGATTGAAAAATACATGATCATAGCAATAATGATGAATTGTAGGATTTTATAACTGGATGTTTTGATGATATTTGGAGAAAAAATATGACTCTTGTTAGTATTTTATCATTATCAGTTAAATAAATAAAGTAATAAACGAATATCAGAAGGGAAATTAGGGAAGCAGACTAGGTGGGTGTTACACTCACCTCCTCCCAGATCAAACTGGAATTACAACAAAAATATAATCAACCAGAATAACTAACTAAATGCTCGCTGAATAGAAGTCTTATAACCAACGATTTACAGAAGAAGCCACATGGAGAATGGTAGGAAGGGCAGAGATTGGGAAAGGGCTTGCCCACTCTCATGGGTGGCAGGTGAGATCTCTGAGGAATATCTTAGCTGCAAAGGTTCCCCCTGAGGACTGTGGGGTTTATTCCTTCCTTCACCCACTTGACTGGTGAACAACCAGCCTCTTCATGGGCCAGATCTTGGTGTGTTTGAGACTGATAAACTCCGTTGCTCTCTCCCCGACGAACCCCTGAGATCGCATCCTACCACACAGGTCTGCAAGCACCCATCAAGTGGCAGCGAGGCTTTGTGTACCCTGGGACATTTGCTGAGTGGCCTCAGATCTGGCACAGGCACAGAGTTTGAACCTGTATCACTCAGGTGTACACCACTCACCCCTCCTGGTGACTCACTGAGAACCTATCTCATATAACTTGAGGACCACCAGAGGCTCTGTCAGGGACTGAGCCCAACAGGGACCAGTAGGCAGAGGCATGCAGAGGAGGACCTCGGGGTGCACTGGGACTTTTATTGACCCGCCCTTGAGCCCGGTGCCAGTAAAAGCTGGCCTTGGTGCGCAGCTTGGTCCTTCCTGCACACACCTAGGAAAGCAGAGGCAGCCACAACCCGTGCATAGCTTTGTAGTTCCGAACAGATTTCTCAAGGCCAATCACAGGCAGCGTCTGACATTGGCCTACACCAGAATTCCTCCCAAAAGGCCTCAGAACCAACCCACCCAGTGGCCAGCTTCAGACAACAAAGTAGGGTCCAATTAGCTTCACAAGCAGCATATCCAAAGAAACATCTCAGCAGGCCCCAGACCCTGCGGAGGTGCATTGCATGTGGCCAGCACCTGCACAGCAGCTGCACTGTAACTAAGTTGATCCTCTGTCAGCCGCTGAAGGGTTGACCTCACACGTGAATGGGCCAGTAGCAATCAAGACGCAATTACAACAGTAGGGGCCCCTACAATGATGACTTTTTGAGAGACAGAGAGGAATATCTGATAGAAATGCACAACATTTTATCACAGGTAGTCTACGTGCACTGGAAGACTCTTAAATTAAGCAATTCCATCCAACATTCATGAGACATAGAACTCTAGAAACTGTAAAAATCCTTTTAACTTCATGAAAATCAACTCCAGGAAAGAACGAGACATTTGAGGAAACATGCATTTTTTACAAAATTCTAAATGTACACATAAGCAGAGTACGCTTAACATGTTATGCTCACCCTCACTGTCTGTAAATATTCTAAAAATGACATGAGGCGAAATTGGCAAGCAAATCTTTAAGCCTTTTTAAACTCATTCATCGAAATATCAGATGGCACTGTTTCTTCCATAAAACACTGCTTTTAAAAGATGACCTGTTCTCTAGAGCAGATAATATGGCCAAAGATGAGGGAGTTTGCAGACAGAAGATAAACCTTAGGAGTAAGAAAACGAGAACACAGAAACCCACACTCTGCTTGTGTCTTTGCTGTTGCTAATGCTGGTGGGTGAGCTGGCTTTCAGGCAGGGGGGAAGAGCACTTCATAGGTACTTGTGTTAGTGTTCCTGCAGCGAGGAGAGGCAGCGGAACCGAAATCAATGTGGGCCCAGTGCCCTTCCTTCAGTGCTTCACTCACTATTCCACCACCTTGTGCTGAATACGCCACCTGTCAAGTGTCCAGCGAGGCACTGGGCTATCATCGTGCAAAGGAACAAGCAGGTGTCCATTCTCACGGACAGTGCAGTAAAGGAGACAGATATCAAGGAGTCACACTGATGCATCAACTATTACAAACTGTAAAAGGGCCACGGAGAAAGGGTCTCTGAGAGAACAGAAAGTGACCTCATCTGGATTCCGGCAGAGTTTCTATGGATGCTATGCTTAAGAAATAAAACTTCTTCGCTCCCAAATTTAAAAAACAAACAAAGGCACCACTTCCAGTTATAAAATAAAGAAGTCATGGGCATGTAATGTACAGCATTGGTAATAGAGTCAGTAAGACTGTAATACTTGGAACGGTGACAGACGGTAATTAGGGTTTTCATGGGGATCACTTCGTAGTATGTATAAATTTTGAATCACTATATTGTACACTTGAGACTCATAGGATACTTTATGTCAACTATTTATCAATAATAACAATCCCCACAAAACTCTGTGTGCCATGGGGATCTTATTTGTGAACTATTCACGGATAACTCTTTTATCAAAACACAATGTTTCCTGAACGACCAGTGCTTATGCAGCACTGTCAACAAGACAAATATGAGTGTGACATAACTTCTACTTCCAATGCATTTATTGACTACCTAGACAGAAAGGCATATATTGTGGGCACAGTAAAATGTGTTAAATATGACAGAGGAGAATCTAAAAGCCAGAGGAAGCACAGGGACTGGTGAAGGCTATCCTGATGATAAAGCTGCCCTAGCAAGTGCATGAAACCCATTGTCATGCCTTTATTTTTAAATTTTATTTTGGTTGTGGGCTATGTGCATACGTTTATTTCAGTTTTGCATCACTTGTATGTTATGTAATTTCACAGTGTTGTATATACATGCATTTTTGTGAGGCATCTTAAACCTTTCACTTAGAGAAGAGAGGCACAAATAAATGATTTTTAAGGGAAAATTGGGGGGTGGGAGGGAGAAACAGAAGGAGTTGCAACCCTTCCAGAGCAAGGCTTTCCAAACTGGAGGAGCTACCCAAGCATGAAAGAAGGCACGGAGGCAGGAAACTCAAAGGCTGTGCTGGGGAAGGAGGCACTATTGGTAAATTGCATTACAGATCCATGGGAGGAGATAGGGCAGAAGTTTTGCAGAAAGAGGTTGATTTCAAACTACAGAAGTCCTTGATCGGGAGAATTCTAGGAGTTTAGCGGTGAGTGGGGCAGTGCCATGGCAACGATGCTCAAGTCTGCATGTAAGCAGGACAATTCCGGGGCAGTGTGACCTGCAGAGCATGATCACTGATCGGATTTACAAGGATTTAAGTGTGGGGTCTAAATGGGGGCAGAGTTAAAGACATTCCCAATGTTTCTAGCCGGGGTCCCTGAGAAGATCGCAATGTTTTACATGAACTACAAGAGAGTAGGGACAGGTATGGGCGTTGGGATGATGGGTTCCATTTTAGATATGCTGTTCAGAGAATATCTATGGCTGGGATTTCTAATAGAGGGTAGGATGCAGGTAGTTGGAGAAAATATTGACTGAAAATAGTAGGGAGCAGCACTTATTTCCCAGAGTTGCTGCAATATGTGGGAAGTTGAAAATCCTTGCTGACAAAGATGCTGAAACCAAATCTTAGAAAAGACAGTCATGACCTATTTAAGATACACGCTACACCTGGGGAAGAAACTAGACCCCCCCCCTTCCTGCCCCCCACCAAGAGGATCTCCAATAAGGGTTTAGTAATGAAAGCAATAAGCTTCTGTCCCCACAAATGTCCAACAATGTGTATTTCTTTTTTTTTTTAAGTACTGTAATGTGTCCACTAAACTATCAGGATTCATCATTAGAGGACATATTTCAATAATCCATAATTAAATAATGCTTCAGACAGATATCACCCTTTGTAATCCTTGAAAAATCTATTAGGATTGTCATTGGTAATATAATAAAAACTCTCTAACCTCAAAAATGAAGTTCATCAAATTTAACAGGATGAAGAGTTGCCAGGTGTGTCAGTGAACTGCTCCAGCGGTTCTCAACCTGTGGGTCGCGACCCCTTTAGTGGTTGAACGACCCTTTCACAGGGGTCACCTAAGACCATCCTGCATATCAGATATTTACATTACGATGTAGCAACATTACAGCTATGAAGTAGCAACGAAAATAATTTTATGGTTGGGTCACAACATGAGAAACTGTATTTAAAGGGACAGAAGGTTGAAAACCACTGTGCTAGACTATCAAAGTATCATATTGTAGTAAAAGGTTCTAATTTAGCAGTTTGTTTGTTTTTTTTAATTGCATCTCTAATACGGTCTAATTTGCCAGAAGTTTAACACGAATAAGGACAAGATATTTATGGTACCTGAAATACCTTAGAAACCTCAAGCCAAGCTTCACCTTTCTCCCTAAACTCCGTATAGGCGAGTATCAAACGATCCGTTACCCACTAGTTTTACAATGATATACATAAAACCAATACAAAGATACATTAAATCATAGCCTCACAGCAATGCCACTCTCACTTACTTGCATCGAAGTGGGACGCAAACACCATGGCATCTTGTGGCTCACGCAGAAAGCAAGCGCTGTGGTGTGAGGACGGACCGCAAACTCAATAGTGAGGGCCAGCAAGGGGCATGCGCAGTCTCCATCCAGCGCTCATCATCCTGCAGGAGGTGCAGCTGGAAGCACTTGGGCCTTGGGCGGTCTCTGGGAGAAGAGCCCTCCGCAGCACCTGCTTATCATGGGCCATGCATGCCGATGGGGCATTTGTGAGCGTGATGGTGGGAAATTGAAAAAGCACCCGGAGCCTGTGTGCAAGCTGCTCAGGGAAGCAGCACAGAAGCACTGACAATCCTGCCCTGACCTCTGGTCCTTCTGCCCAAACTGGAGGAAAGCATCCTAGTTAGTCTCTTCTTGCTTGAATTCCAACATGTTTTCCTGATTAGGGCAAAGGAGCAGTGATTGTAAGCAAGTTAACATTATTGTTTTAAAAGATTTTAATCTCTATGAAATAAGGGTGCTTCTTACAATCAATGACATGTCGTAGTTTAACTACAAGCATTATTTTCTGACTCTTTGGACGTACAGTGTATTTTACAACCGGTAGCAAACTTGCTGAATGAAGATAATTATGAATAATCATGCCAAAAGGAATGTGTCATTCATGCTAATATTATCTGGCATGTCTGAACAGAGGGAAAATGACCTCCCATTTGACCATTGCCTTAAATTAATCACCACGTATGCATAGAGATCTGACTTCTGGGTTTGCCTTTAGGAATTAAGCCATTTTTGGAAAACTACCTTCACAGTTTAGCTTTAGGACCATGACAAAGAATGGGAGGCGAGGTAGTGTGTTTGAATCCCAGAGGTGTTTCTTCCTCTGAGAATGTTGGGATCCCTGACATTATAAAGAGGATGTAAAGGTCTCCTTGTGGTTGCAACACATTTCCCCAAGAGCTTTACAGGAGACTGAGCAGCATAGTGGTAGCTTGATTACCTAGATAACTTCATTCTTCAAAAGGCTTTGCATTCCAATATATAAGTGACAAAGTTATAAAATTAGAGTCCTATCACCCTAACACAACTGGTAATAATATGGATGTGTTTTCTTCTAGTCTTTTTTTGATATCATATTTTACACTGTTATTATATGTATATACAATTTTGTAACTTGTGTCTAGTGACAATTAGATTACAAGTATTTTGTCAGTGATGTTCAGCCTTTATTAGCTGCCATCTTTAATAGTTTTTTAAATAAATGTTACTGTATTTTACATGTGATTTTCACTATTGTTTCCAAAATTTGGCACTATAAAGCTTTAAGATTCATGTATGTTGAAATAGTGTTTAGAGTTAAATCAAATTTAGGATATCAATGGGGGTCCATTTTATTATGGCTTTTGTAGAACAAGTGTATTAGTTATTTTTATACTATGTATAATAGCACAGATTCTATTTGCATTGTACTCTAGTGTTGATAATTAGCTTTACTTTTGTTGCAGGTTTTTTTTTTTTTAACAGATGAGAAACTGAAACTACCTTGCATTTATTTGATTATTTATAAAGCCAAATAACTTCCCACATTTGTTTGATCATCAAGGTTCTTGTTTTGTGACTTGTCTGTCCATGCCATTTATATATTGAGTTACTTTAGTTTTCTCACTCAATTATTATAACCTTTTTCATATCATGCAACATTCTGTTTATGTCTTTTTATATGGAGATTTTTGATGCTCAGAAGTTGAAAAACTTACATTAAATACTATGTCTATTTTTCTTATATTTCTTAGAGCATAAGAAGTTTCTTTCAGACCATCCAGAGAGTTGGTAAATATTAAATTGAGTTTTCTTCAAATGCTCTTATAAAAACTAAATGTTTAAATTCTTAAGGATTTATTTTACTACTTTATATGAGAAGAGGGTTTACATTGATTTGACTCTTTTTATTAGCCAATTTTTCATACTGTATATTGAATAATTTTTATCTTCCACATAGATTTATAATCATTCTAGCAATATACTAAGTTTCTAGATGTGTTAGGGTCTATTTCTATGGCAACTAACCCATCTGTCTATTCTCAAGATAACAACATAATTATTGTTGGACAAATGTCTCACAATGCTCACTTGTAACCTTCTTACCCATTTATTTCCTTTTCCATATTTTAGAATAGCGATTTAGAAACATTTTTTGTCTTATAAAAATATGTTTTTAAAGGCTTTACTGAGTTTGTAATGAACCTGTCTAATTGTAGATAATTAAAATATTTATAATGTGTACTATTCTCTTTTTAGAAATACATCTTCTCTTAAGATTTTTTGTTTATTCACATATGTCATATGTAATTTTTAGACTGATTACTAGCTATTTTATTGAATTTTGGCACTAAAAATAAATTGTTTTCCTTTCTAAAAAATGTTCACAAAATTACAATTACAAAATATCTTTTATCTTGCCAAGTTAACAGCATTTTATTCATTGTAATTTTTAGTTGATTCCTTTTGATCTATGATATATACGAATATCACATAAAGAATAAGAATCACTGCTTGTTTCTAACATGTGTACATCTATTTTTTCTTATTGTATTGGCCGGAACTTTCAAAACAATATTAAATTATTATGGTGATATAAAGTACTATTATTATATTTCTCATTTAAAGACAAATGCCTCCTATAGTTCTCAGGTAAATTATAATTGACCAATTTTACTATATTGAAACAAGGGCAATTCTTGCCCTTAACCTTCCATGTGTAAGGCAATTAATTGGTCACAATCCCTACAATGGTGTTAAGTGCATTTCTATTTTTCTAATAAAGGATTTACTTCAGAATACTAGGGAGATAGAAAACATAGGAATCATGAAAGTAATAGACAAATTATCAGGCTCCCTTCATTATTATCATCACAACTTTATAATGAGAATCTTCTTTGCTCAATTTTCCCATTTTATTTTGAGTAAAATTTGATCAGAAAGATAGGCCATAGCCAGGAGAAAAATAAAATACAGCTAAAACCAACACCAACATCAACACTTTATGGCAAGCCAAAATCATTTAGAAAATATTTCTATAATATTAAAAGAAAAAAATACAAATTTTATACTTGATAATAATGAAAGTTGAAAATGAAATATCACAGTACTGTTAGTAAATATTATTAATTCTTGTAATTTTTTCAATTGATATGGCTTTAAGAATACTTAACAACACAATTCATGGCATTTTAGATATTTACCTCTCTTTGGAAAAGAAAGATAAGAGTGGTTTTGCAATAAGATTTTACCACTTAACCTGAGAGTTTTATTCTATTCCTTTGTTTGGTGAACCAAACAGGTTAAGATGTTTCAGAATAGAACTTGCAAAATGAGGTCAGATTTTAAGATGGCTGGGCTTTGGGATATACAACAAAAAACAAACTTGTAATAGTGCAGGGAGGAGAGGGGAGATCTGGTAAAAGAGAGAGCAGAACACAGTACAGGGTGAATAGCCACTAGTCAGGGGTCAGTATCCAAGGTATCTGAATGCTCACAGGTTACATATGACAGTTGAAAGGTTAGTTTACTTCAGAAAGTTGCCAAGGTATAACATTAGGCAAAACCTTTTCAAAAACTGTCTTTTAATCTCTAAAATTAGCAATTAATCAAAGGTGATTTTGTGGGTATACATTCCAAAACCCAAATATAAATTCATCAAATCAGACTACATTATTAACTCATGCTCCATAATGTTGAATCTGATCAACTATAAAACTTTAAGGTTGCTTATATATATAAAAGCCTAAGCAACCGTTCAACCATTCAACTGGTAGCTATGATGTGCACTGACCACCAGGGGGAAGATGCTCAACGCATAGGCATGGAAACATGGAACAGACTGATGAATCTTAGAGGGAAGGGGGAGGGTAAAGGGTGGGAAGAGATTAACCAAAAATCTTATAAGCATACTAGAGGCCCGGTGCAGGATTCGTGCACCAGTGTGGTCCCTCGGCCTGCCCTGTAGGGACTGGGCTGAAACCAGCAGTCCAATATCCCCCAAGGGGTCCTGGATTTTGAGAGGGTGCAGGCCAGGCTGAGGGACCCCACCGGTGCATGAATCTGTGCACCGGGCCTCTAGTAATATAATTACTAGCATGGTCAGAGGTGGGTCAAGACAATGTGGGCATGTCTGTCATGCTGAGTCAGATTACTGAACAAATGAGAACATAACTGCATTCTATCTATTATGACCCTCTAGCTGAGGAGGTCCTGGAATGTGGCATGAAGGTATCAATGAAGCATAGCAACACAAACTATGATGAGCAACATCTGCTCACTCACTTCACATGGCAACTATTAGTCCAACATAAACACCATATGCTAAAAATACAATCAAATAGGAAAACAATAATTTAAATCATGTTTAAATCTAGGTACAAATGGACATAGGCAGATTTTCTCTCTAAATTGGTCCTGATATCACTTTATTAAAACATGAAACTCTTACAAAAGGGTGTTATTTTAAAGCAAAAATCCTATCTAATAAAGAAGGAATATGCTAATTGACCCTCATGCCATTGCAAAGATGGAGGTGCCCACAGCCAATAAGGAGGGAATAAGCTAATTGACTGCCCTGCCCTCAAAGGTGGTGGTGCCCACAAGATGGCCAGTAGGGGAGGGCAGTTGTGGGCAATCAGGCCAGTAGGGGAGGGCTGTTGGGGGGGACCAGGCCTGCAGGGGCGGGCATTTAGGGACAACCAGGCCGGCAGGGGAGGGTAGTTGGAGTGACCAGGCTGACAGGGAGGGCAGTTGGGGGCGACCGGGCCAGCAGGGAAGGGCAGTTGGGGGTGACTGGGCCGACAGGGGAGGACAGTTGGGGGCCCCTGGGCCGGCAGAGGAGGGCAGTTGGGGGTGACCAGGCCAGCGCAGTTGGGGGCGATCAGGCTGGCAGGGCAGCAGTTAGGCATCGATCGAGCTGGCAGGGGAGTGGTTTAGGGGTGATCAGGCTGGCAGGCAGAAGTGGTTAGGGGCAATCAGGCAGGCAGGCAGGCGAGCAGTTGGGAGCCAGCAGTCCCGGATTGTGACAAGGGATGCCTACTGCCGGTTTAGGCCCAATCCCATGAGGATCGGCCTAAACCGGCAGTCGGACATCCCCTGAGGCGTCACAGATTGGAGAGGGTGCAGACTGGACTAAGGGACAGCCCCCACCCCAGTGCATGAATTTTGTGCACCGGGCCTCTAGTATAGAATAAAATACTCCCTAGTTGCAAGAATGCATCCTTCATAGGCATTAAATATTTTCAAAGGGCACAAAAGTTTGTTGTGAGGAATTACTTTAAGAATGAGTAGAGCCCTCGCCCTGGCCAGTTTGGCTCAGTGGATGGAGTGTCGGCCTGCGGACTCAAGGGTCCCGGGTTCGATTCCGGCCAAGTGCATGTACCTTGGTTGTGGGGGGACATCCCCGGTGGGGAGTGTGCAGGAGGCAGCTGATCGATGTTTCTCTCTCATCGATGTTTCTAACTCTCTATTCCTCTCCCTTCCTCTCTGTAAAAATCAATAAAATATATTTAAAAAAAAAAAAAGAATGAGTAGAGCCCTGGCTGGTTTTGCTCAGTGGTTAGAATATTGGCTGTGCACAGAAGGATCTTCGGTTCGATTCCTGGTTAAGGGTGCATACCTGGTTTGCAGGTTTAATCCCCAGCCCGATTGGGGCAGTGCAGTGGCAACTAATCAATGTGTCACTCTCACAGTGATCTCTCTCTCTCTCTCTCTCTCAAAAAAAAAAAAAATGGAAAAAATATCCTTGAGTGAGGATTTTTAAAAAAAATAAAAGAATGGGTAGAATCTAGTTCTATTTTTCAGACCTTTCATATAGAAGCAGTTACCAATTAATCTTTGAAAATATAAATTTGTTTACCATGAGTTTTTATTTGAGCTTCTACATTGACACACTTTAAACCTTTTAGGTCTTTTAAAACTGAGGAGCTTTAGGGTTTTAGATCTCATAAAATTTAATGAGAATATGCTCATCATTCATTTTGCCTAGAAAATACGCCCCTCCGGAGTTCCTCTCTTCCTCCTCTTCTCCCACCTGGACACATTTACTGAGTGCCTACCTCATATTAAGGCAATGTATTGAGCTCCAGGGGATGCGATTATGACTAATAGGACATGGTACTTTGCTTCAAGAAATGCAAGCTAGTGGGGATGCAGAAATTCGTACATCTAATTACAATATAACCCAGTAAGTCCAACGATAAATGTATGTCCACACAGGTTGCTTTGGAGCATGAAGGAGATTTTTCCCATTCAGCCTGAGGAGGTCTGAAGGTCATAAAAAGAGGAGGTGGTGGGGTTAATGCTTATGCCCTTCCTCATAATTCTTTTCTGATATAATTCCCATCAAGACAAGAGCTTAGGGTTATCCCCATTCCTAGATTTGACTGTCAAATAACTCATGGTCCATAATGTTAAATCTGATCAACTATAAAACTGTAAAAATAGGAAGTAACGGAAACCCAGTCATTATGTATTCATAATATTAAAATCTGCTTAATAGCCATAATTCTTTTAAATGTCTGTACATAATAGTATCAATGAAACTAGAATAGTTTGAATAGCTACTAAGGATCAGACTCTTTAAAATAATCATTTTTTTTTAAAATGGCAATAATAGCATCCTCAGAAACACAACAGATTGCTTTGCTTTCCATAAAATCAGTACATAAAGGATGCTATTCTCTTTACTCTCCAGTGAGCTCAAAAGGTAGGAATGCTGCCAAGATAATTCAATGTGCAGGAAGTCTTTTTTTCCTGGGAAATTTCAAAAATATCACTAATTCGCTTTGATTTCTTACAATGATTATAAAACATTTATAAGGCTGGCTGTATGTACTAGTTTTAACTGACAGATTTCTTTTTCCACTGCAGTGCATTATTTTTAAAAATATCCTTCTTCCTCCCCATCAATTTCATAATAGGAAATCCAGGCAAAGTGTTTTACTCTTGCTTAACCTTGAAATATATATGCTGTGCTCAATGGAAAATCTATCACTTAAATAGTTTTTAGAGATTTGACACGAGAAAGAAAAACCCTTTGAAATATAGACAAAGTTAAGATGTAAAAGAATACAGTTTGGGATTGTCAAAAAAAAATGTTAGATGTTCTATGAAGGTCAAAGCCCACCCCTTCCCTTATATTCTCTCAAAAGATGCATCGAAGTATGCAGTGGTGGTAACTGTGGTGATCCCCTTACTTCTTTATTTGTCAATGTTCTCTTTCATTATTCATTTTAAATTAGCTTGACCTTTTTTTTTCTGACCCAACGTATGAGTTATCTATCATAGGTAATAATTTTGAAACTTGCTTTCTGACAGTTTAAAGGGAAAAATGAGATTTAGGATAATAGACAGGAAACGAATTGCCAGTCAGTATGTTAAATGCTTTGTTAGAGAATATACAAATTGTAATGGGAGGCTGAAAAGGAAATGAACTGATGCCCGAGGAGATAAAAGGAGGCTTTTCAGAAGTCATATCTGAGCATAGCTTACAAAATTTATAGGTGTTCACAAGAGGTTAAGAAGAGAAAGAATGTATGAGACAAAAATATACACAATCAACACATGTACAGAACAAGCCAGAACATGAGGTCCTTTTAAAGGAGGTGATAAGTAGCTGTGTCATCTTCAGGATAGGTCCGGAGTGAAGAGTAAGTAGAAGGGACAGGGGACAGGGGAAAGCTGTCATTGGCCCATGAAGGATCTTACATACCATGCCAAACATTGTGTGTATGTAAGATCTTATCCTTCAGACTTTCAATGTCCAATATGATAGCTGCTAGCCACATGTGGCTGTTTAAATATAAATTAAATAAATACACGCAAATATTCAATTTCTCAGTCGTAGTAGCCTTGAAGGGGAATCTAAAACAATTGGGGGCCAGCAATCTGAATTCGTGCCAGTAACCAATATCCTAATACACATTCTTGTTAGCCTATAATTAAGTCACTGCCCCTTCCTTAGGCAATAATCTGTTTTCCTAAATACTTCCAGTTTACAAGGGCTGTAAACCAAGAATTTAACAGCTTAGCCAGAGGGGAGGTCACTGGCACCACCCAGACCAGGCCTTTGGGTATAATCTCACTTCCCCCATCCTAACCCACAGAGGGACTGCAAAGCCCGTGAAAAGTCCGGAAACCTGGTCCATATGTGGTGAGACAAAGAAACCGAGGGGATAAATGGGAGAGACCCTCCGCATTCAGTACTCAGGCTTTGGAAACCGACTCCCCCCGAGTCACTGTACTAGTACATCTGCAAATAAAGGGTTTTTCCTGAATCTTCTGAGTACCCATTGTGTGTTTTCTGGTCGCCTGGTAAATTCTGCAACAGCCTCATTTCAAATGCCTAATAGCCACATGTGACCCCTGGCTACACAGCACAGATACAGCATGTTTCCCTATCACTGGAAGTTCTATTGGACAGCACTGCCTTAAATAAGGAGATAATTATAAAGTGGAGATTGACCGGATTGTACCTCTGCTTGATTTTAAAAAGTAATCGATGTCAAGTAAAGGACTAGCTTAGCCCTGGGGTTGGAGGCAGAGGGCCAATTAGAAGGAAACAGAGTAAACACTGAACTAAAACTGTAACTGTGGGAAAGTGGAGGAAGCTGCCTATTTGAAGGGGTAGAACCAAGAGGATCATGCTAATTTCTAGTGTAGATGAATGGAGGATGGTGATGCCTTAACTGGAAGACATTATGGGACATTATAGTGGCTGGAGCATGGAGATTAGTTTATTTTTTGACCCGTTGTGCTGTAGGGGCCTGGGGTTTAGAGAGGAGGTTTGGGTCAATAGGTTTCAAAAGTAATTTCTCGTCATTTTTCCTTTACAAGGAATATTCTTTCACAGTTGCCTAAAAACAAGCACTCTCAGCTTTCACATGACGCCTAAAGTTTTTAAAGTAGGTGAAACAAGAAAGGAGAGTTGAGACTCAAATTGGCAAAAATGAAGGCTTCGACTAGGTTTAAGGCTTTTTCTCACTTAATCTTACTACCTGCAAAAGAGCCATCTGAGGGTACTAGGAAGTGGGGGCTCTTCCCCAGTGTCACCCTAACTCCAAGGTCCGAGAGACTCCTCAGGAAGAAGAATCTTTAATATCCCCAAACTCAGAGAGAGTCCACATCAGCACTCAAGGGTCTACTACTATCAGCTGTGTTTTGCACCACAGCTAAAGGCTTCAGTATTCTACTTCTTACTTCTTCATACTGACACTCCCTTCCCCACAGTTATCTCCCATCCCATCCTCTTTATGCTAAGCTACTAAGCCCCCTTCTTTGCAAAGAAAACAGAAGTACACCCCAACTCCAAGGCAACTGCCATGTTCATTCATCTCCATCACTTTCCTGCTTTTTTCTTAGGAAGGCATCTGTGTTTATTTGCTGGTTTACAAAAGGATTCACAGAAAATTTCCCACAATTATATTTAAAAATGAAAAATTGCTCTATTTATCCTTGACAACAATCAAAGAAGAAATGAGACCTAAAATTGCTGCCAGACTGATTTCCTGTATGTATTCACCTTAGTTGCAGGCTGTGATTGGAAGTTCACTTGTAAATTGCATGTTTGGAACATAGAACATTAGAATGTAATTTCCACATGAAAAATATTACAAATTAGGTTTCCAAGCCAACTGATAAAAGCAAATTTGAGACACATCTACTTAAAATACCATAAACTTCCATGAAATAATAGAAAATGGCATATGAAATCATGGTTTATTTTCCTTTAACACACATTTAAACACTTTTGAACCAATGCAAAGTCCAGTGTTTCTTGGCTTGACTAATTTAATGCTGGAGTCTTAGCCATAGGTGGAGTTGGTGGTCCATATGCCGTAACATATGTGCTATTGAAATTTAGAAGGAATGGGACCATGAGGGGTGAATTTCACATCCCAAAATCTCAAAAATCCTTAATTAATTAATTAGAGATCAACAAAACCAAGAGCTGGTTCTTTGAAAATATAAACAAGATCAACAAACCTTTAACCAGGCTCAGTAAGAAAAAGTAAATAAAATCAGAAATGAAAGAGGAGAAGTAATGACTGGTACAAAAGAAATACAAAATATTCACTATCTATACTTCCTGGCCACCTACCTATTCCTTAACTTATTGCAATCTGACTTCAGCTGTACTCCATTAAAACTTCTCTTCATGTCTTCACAGGTGGTTTTTCACTGGACTTGAACATGACCTCCTTCAGCTTAATTAAATTTTCTTGAAAAGTTCTGTGTAGGCTTAAAATTCACTTCCTTGGAAAACTGTTCTTCACCATGTAGACTGAATTACTCCATCTAAGTGTTCTCATGGTCATCTATCACTCATCATACATTTTAGTAGACAATTTATCATCTGTCTGATTTCTTCCAGGCCTGTTAACACCCTGAGGGCTGGCACCATTTCAATTAGGTTCATCATTAAACTCACTTCCTTATCAGAAATGTAACTAAAAGGTGTTGAGTAACTATTCATGGATGAAAGAATGAGTAAATGAGTGGAAGAATGACTCTGTGATCATAATGAGAAGCATCAAGTTCAAAGCAGTGGGTCAATAAAATAAGGGTGCAGATGTAGAAGTCAGCTCATAGAGTAACTTGAGGTGGGACACTAATGACTGAAACATTTGGACTCAAGAGTTATTAATGACTCATATGTGCTGGGCGAGGGATAGGAAAAAATTATTGAAGTACAAGAGCCTTTTAACCATGATATTTACTGCCATGACATATTCCATATTTACTATGCACATGACACCACTTAGGAAAATGGGCCCAGGGAATCGAAAACTTCGCAGACAAAAGGCAGGTACTAGTCTCTCAGAGAACAGACCTGACTGAAGATCTGGAGTGGACATGGTGTTTATCTAAATCAGTGGCTCTGAGATATAGAACAGCTACATGAAAGCACCTGAGGAAATTCAGATACTTCCACATTCCTAATTTCAGTCCCAGAAGATTCTAATTCACTAGGTTTGGGTGAGCCGTAAGAATCTCTAAAACTCTTCAGGCAATCCTGCTGTGCAAAGAGAATGCCTGATCCAGCTGAACTCATTCATTTCCACAAAAGGACACTGACCTCAGGATAGGCTTGGCATTGCACAGGGCATCACTGGCAGAGCTGGGCCTACAATTCCCATCTCTTAACCTTGACGCCAGAGTTCACATCATTCTAAAGAAGTGCAAGAATCGACCAGATGTTGGAAAAATAAAATTAAAAAGGGATAAGATATCTTAATCCACTTTACCGCACACTGTTGAAGTTGAAGGTAGTCAATAGTTCTCTCCACTTGAGCACTGAAGCAGTGAGTGAGGTGAGACCACACTACCATGCAGCCACTTTGTTTAGTGAACGAAGATTACAAGAAACCTCACCTATTTTCATGATGACAGTGGATCTACAGATGGTGGGATGTTTTATACTGTGGGGTGAGTTATCATTGGCATTAATAATGGACAGCTCATAGAGGATAATAAACATCTGTTCTTCATAATTTCTAAGAACAGAAGAAATAAAGATGGACTCACATTATAATGTTATAGGCTTGAGCCAGGTATGCATTAACTCTTTTCATTTATTAAATGTTAGAATTATCAAAGGAGGTTGCTTCATTGTTCTTTATGGTGGGGCCTTTAAATCTCAGAGGCATTATACCTATTCATTGCAAATGGCAGAGGGTGACACAAGTTGATGTCTCATTAGAGACCAGTAAGTCCTCTGGCCTTTTAAGCGTTTCCTCAGTGGAATGTCTTACACGGTCCCCAACAGAATCGGTATATGTTGGCACAAATGCTACTTGAAAAGCTTTGGGATAAATCACTATTCCCTCCCTTCATTTTACCCAGAAAAATCAGCAATCACTCAATATGCTTGCACAGAGAAACAATGATCAAGATCTTCCTTAAATCTCTTGAGATGAGGACAAAATATGTAAAATACAGGTGATGGATGGGCAACTGCTTTTGTGTCATGAGTGTAAGTCATTGAACCAATTAGGCTTTTCTGAATTACATTCTAGCTTCATTTCCTACCTCTTCTTCTTTTTTTAAAAAAAAATATATTGTATTGATTTTTTTACAGAGAGGAAGGGAGAGGGATAGACAGTTAGAAACATTGATGAGAGAGAAACATCGATCAGCTGCCTCCTGCACACCTCCCATTGGGGATGTGCCCGCAACCAAGGTACATGCCTTTGACCAGAATCGAACCTGGGACCTTTCAGTTCACAGGCCGATGCTCTATCCACTGAGCCAAACCAGTCAGGGCCTCTTCTTCTTTTTTGGTCTTTCTTTCATAGCTCATTCACCCAGTAAAGAAGGAGAAAATGCAAGCATGTTTTGATGTTTACAGTAGTTCTATAAAAGTCTCTTTAAAAATATAAATATATGTTTATTTGCATTTTTGAAAATTTACTAATTTACCACACTTTGTATATACGGTTTCTTTTTGAAAAAGTAGATGTTCCCAATAGGAATACAGTTTCCTTGCAGTATTAGGATCTTCACAGGTCCATCTGGACGCCACTTAACTCTGTGACAGGAAGGCAGGCAGCTTGTGCCTAATGATGGCACTGACAGGAAGGACAAGGGACACTGACCTCCTAATGTCATCAAATAGGAGGACTTTGAGGTGAGCCTGTTAAACTGAAGGATGTTGGCAGAGCCACTTAGTCCTTAAAATACAGCATTTGTGTCAATAACTCCCAAACTGACCTATTCTGCTATTAATCTGGAATGTAAGAGAAGGGCATAGGATGATTTAATTATTTAAAATAGGGGCAGTAATTATACTACCTCATAGGACCTTTATGAAAATTAAATAGCCTAGTGGATATGTCATATGCTTTTAATAATATTGTTTATAATATTTTGGTTAATAGGGAGTCTTATAACATGGATTATTAATTTTTATGGATCATTAGTTTTAATAAGTATAAAATACCCCATTGCTGAAATGATGTTTGATATAATTAATTTCTAACCATTCAAAAAATTTTCAGTAAAACTATCCCCAGTAGCTCAGAAATATTAAAATGATCATATTTATCATAAATGAGGGTAACCAAGTCACAAGAAATCTATGGATAATAAAATGGCAACTAAATTATATTTATGTTATTGTATAAGGTACTTTCTCTCCTATGTATTAAAGTCTAATGAAAATATTTACTTATATTTTCATCTGTTTGCTTATGTATTGAGCAATATGTTTGGGGCATTAATTAAATGCAAGCTACTAAATTAGATTTTTGAGGGTATAAAAATTAAGAAGACACAATCTTAATAAGACACAATCTCTGCATTGAAGCAGATTCCAGAGTGAACAGGGGCCAAAATATCAACATTGATCCTGAGAGATTACATTTTCACACTGAGGGCCACAGAGAACACTTGAAGGGCTTGGAGGAGGATGTGATCAATCAGCTGTGCAATTAGATTGATGTGGAAAATTATTGGAGGGAACCAGCTGGAAGGCCATTGCAGTGATTCAGGCAAGAAATGGTAACAGGCATGCCCCTGAGCTAACAGTCAGAAGGGAGAATAGAGACGAGTAGATGCATCAAGGAGACATTGAGAGTGTAGAATCCACTACTAGTTTGAGGGTTAATGAGAGGGAGGTTATTCCCAACTTTAATTTGGGTCTCTGAAGAGATGATGGGACCACTCACAGAGAAGTGAAACATGGGAAGACTAGCAAACTTAATCACAGGGAAATGATAAGACACATTTAGGGACTGGAAAGTCAATAGGAAATTCCAATAGAAATGGCTCCCCTTGGAGCTTTTTAAGTGGGAGCTATATACATATAGTCATCAACAGTGTCTAACAGCTACAGAAAACCATGAGGATATCCCCCCATCCCAGGGAATATTTTCTGAGAGTAACAAGACAAGAGCAAGAATAAGCCTTGGTCTCCCAAGCCTTAGGTAGTGAGAATTGTGACAAGATCAGAAAGGAGCCAGATTAACAGGAGGAAAAGCAGAGTGATGAGTGGCATCGGTGTCCTGAAAATCAAAGGCAAAGAAAGAGCATGAGGTGGAGGTCATCAGTTGAATGGGAGTCTAGGTGGGAAAGCCTCTTCATGTGGCACCCAAGAGTTTTTGGGAACCTTGGCCAAAGAAGTGTCCTTGGAGGCCAGAGAGCCCCTGAGTGAGGGGTAGTTGCCACAGAAGATGAGAGGAGGAGACGTCAAGTGAAGACAATGCCTCCAAGAAGCCCAGACATAGAAGCTCTGAAAAAATATGAAGATGGAGAAGGAGTCAAAAGAGGGCTTTGATTATTGTTTGACGACAAAAATGTTTAAAGAACCAACATAAAGAGAAATATCAGAGAATCAAAAGAAAGTGAGAGAAACCGAGAAAGTGAGGAGGAGGCAGATGGAGGTGGGAAATGGAGCACTGGATTGCTGGTAAATCAGAGCAAAACCCTGTTGAGGAGTCAGGGTTTCCTTTATTTTATTTTACCTTTTCAGTTAGGAAAGCATTCCGTAGAAAGCTCCATATGTGACACTTATTTTACTCACACAGCGGCCCACTTTTCCTCTTAATAAGAATGTATTGAAGGTCTATTTCACCCAGATACTGTGCTCTGTGCTCAGAGGACAATGGTATATCAAACAAGGTGCCTGCCAACAAGGAACCCACTGCTTTAGGGGTGGGATGAAGACAGAGGTGCACACATACATTTCTAAACCCAATGGCAGAGTGATAATCTTAGCATCGATTTATAGCTTGCAATGAGTACAGAAAAGCCCTATGTATCTTTCTATCTCTTAGACATGAAAGAGCCCTATGTAGCTTTCTATCTCTTAAAGCCAATATTAAATTAGTCCACCCCTTCTCATATAATTGCAAGCCACAAGCTTATAAATGTTGACCACTTGAGATGGCTAGATTAGTTATTAATCTAGCCAGGGAACTGGAATTAATTAACTTTAGCAGTGAATTGCATTTTGACCTTGGTCTAATCAGGCCAATTTTCCACTTTGGAGAACATGATTGATTATCTAGTTCATTTAGAAAAAGAACCCTAACGGAACAAAACATACAAACACCGTAAGTTTTACCTTAATTACTGGGATTACAGTGCAATTCTTGATACAGTGTGTTTTTCCTCTGATAAGAAAATGCACAATTAAACAAAAATCACTCTTTAGAACTATAAATGGTTAAGGAAAGAGATAAATGAAAAGTTCAGGCAAATTTATCAGGGAAGGTGAGATTTATTTTACTGTAATATCAAATGTATTCTTTGTTGTTGTTGTTGTTAATCTTCACTTGAGGATATTTTTTCCATTGATTTTTTTTTAGAGAGAGAGAGTGGAAAAGGAGGGAGGGAGGGGAAGAAAGAGAGAAACATTGATGTCAGAGAGACACATTTACTGGTTGCCTCTTGCACTCACCCTGACTGGGGCTGGGGATCAAACCTGCAATCCAGGTATGTGCCCTTGACCAGGAATGGAACCTGAGACCCTTGGGTGTGCAGGCCAATGCTCTAACCACTGACCCACACTGGCTAGGATATGTATTCTTTTTATTCTTCACTTTATTTCATTATGTTTTGCACCCAGCCTCCCTTTTCACAAGATGCAAAATACTTTCGTGCTATTACTATCCCATATACCTATACCTAATAGAGCAAAATGTGATAAACTCTTCTAAAGTACTTTGAAATTCTGCCATATGCATAAAGTGTTTTATAGTATACAGGTCAATAGCACCCTTGATTATTTAAAAACACTGCAATGTGAAACACACAGTGAAGTTATCTAGATGTACATCAACTGAGAGACATCACAGTGTAATATATTAAATGCTATGCATGAGAAAATGCTATTTTATGTGGCATCTATGTTGCTACCAATGACCTATATCAATACTCAGAGACAGGCTCACACAATGACCAAGGTTTTCAAGAGAAAGAGTGAACCATGTTAACATATACCAAAGAGGCAAACACAGTTTCCTTTGCAGAGTACATTCACATGATTTAGGGTTCATCCAGCCACACTGCTGTGTTTTTATTGAATTGATTTACCAAATAAACCTTAAAATTAAATATTCTTGGGTACAACTACCATTTTGATACTTCAGTGAGGACTTCTGGTTCTATGTGCAAGTAAAAGGGACATTTCTCCCCTTTCATTAAAACAGAGTGGCTCATTTACTGGCCCAAAATGAGGAGAATCAGCATTAATTTGGGGCATCCTTTCTGTGCCAAGGATATAAATACTCAAGTAATGGTTTGGTGCATTTTTAAAACAAGCATTAGGGCAATTTCCATAGCAAAAGAAAAACCATCATTGGTAATGTTGCAGTGAACATAGGGGTGCATATATCTTTGCAAATAAATGTTTTCAAATTTTCTGGATAGATACCCCGAAGAAGGGTTGCAGGGTCATATGGTAACTCTATTCTTAATTTTTTGAGGAGCCTTCAAACTGTTTTCTATTATGATTGTGCCAATGTCACCCCAATAAATTTAATTATTTTAAAACAAACAAACAAAATCATATCATTGGCAGTGCAGCTTCTCTTAAAATGAAGGTACGTTCTCCTTGCCAAAATTTGAGCTCAAATGGGTTTTGGAAGGAAGATGGACATGGGTAATTCACTGGGACAGGTTAATGTTTGTACCAAAGAAGCAGAGACAAAAAGGAGCAAACCTGAAGCAATTAGAGAACACACAAACTAGTTGCATCCTTTAAAGTCACTGCTTCTCATCAACTGATTCTTAAAATACTATCAACTTAGAATTGTATATTCAGTACAAATATCTTTCAGAACGAAACAGAATTAAGTACTTTTTCATATAAATAAAAAATGAAGAGTGTGTATTGCCAGTGGTTCCCCTGTGAAGGGAATTCCAAAAGATATGTTTTAGGCTGAAGGAAAGTGACAGCAGATGGAAACCTGAGGTGCAAGAATACCGAGGGATAGGAGAGTGGCAAATATGTGACTAAATCAACTCAAACATTTACTAAAGAAAACCATAATGTCTAACTTGGTGGAGTTAAAAAGTAGAAGAAAAATAAAAGGACAATTCAAGATTGGAGTGACTATAAACAAAAAGAAAATTAAGGAAATGATGCACACACATTCATAATATTGTTACCATTTTATTCGAAAATGGTGTGTAGGTTACCTAGATGTTAGTGCATAGTTTTCTTTATATCTTACAGATGATTTTATAAATATAGATGCTAAACTGCCCAAGCACGTGGCTCCAAGTGTCAGTTTCTCAACCACCACCCCATACTGTCAAAGATGGTAAGCTGCTTGCCAATGGGTATGAATGAACCATCTAAGGTTAAAAATCACAAATGCATAATAGCCAATTAGAAGAGATGTTTTCTCATGCATTTATTGGTTCATTTATCATGTACTTAATATCTCCCTGTCAAATATTAGTGTCTATTTTTGTTAGACACTCTTTAACTGTCTATAAGCAGAAGAAGAGGGAAAATTTGGTTGGATTTAAGGTTGGGATCAAGGACATGTTGAATCCAATGACTATGTGGTCAAGGAATTGAGGGTGTTGCAAATCGTAATGAAATGACTGACTGGTTAGGTCCAGGAGAGACGAAGAATCAAGAAAACGAAGAATTTGAGTGACTGGGACTGTGTGTACATCTCAGTTAAAATTTTAAAAGAACGTGAATAATAAGAATAAATAAGATGAGGAATATACGAATGTTTTATGGTCAATTAAAATTATTGCACATGGAGTTACTTGGATAATGGCAAGGATCAAGATGCACCAATATGAGGAAAGTGCTGAAATAAGATGGGAATGGAGGGAGAGTAACTGTGACACCATCACAGTTGATTTCCCATATTGAGCTATTTCTATTAATATTCGTCTTAGAGGAAATGAATTCTACTACATAAAAGAAAATAATACTATACACACTATCTGTTCTAGCCGATCTATAAACATGTAAGACTTAGGTTCCTATCAACCCCTAGAACAGTGAACAGCCAATTGTTTGCATATAAGTCCTTTATTCTTTTCCCTTCATTTTTCAAATCCTCACCCCAGGATTAAGTTTTTATTGATTTTAGAGAGAGAGAAAGGGAGAGAGGGAGAGAGAGATCAGCATTAATTTGGAACATCCTCTCTGCTCCAAATTACTAGTAATGTGAGAGATGTGAGAGAGAAACATCTTTGTCTCCCATATGTGCCCTGACCCAGGATCAAACCCGCAACATTTTTGGTGCATGGGATGATGGCCTGGACTCCATTTTTATTTAGCAAACATTTATTGAGAAGTTCAAGAAATGTTCTTAGTGACACAATTTAGCATGGGAGATAGACTATCAGCCATTTTCCTATCCTTGAAAACTCAGTGAACAATGTTCACTGCTCCTTCTGGTCCAGACATATTTACCCTCATACAAAACAAGCCAAGACGACGCTAACTCCATCATACTTCCCAGAGGATGCAGTCAACAGCTACGCGGTGACTCACTCTGATGACAGAAAATGCCCTAGTGAGGGAAATGCTCAGGGTGACTTCCATGACCAAATAAGGCTATGATCCTCACCCATTTGTAATCTGTAGGACAGGATAGATTTGTAGTTCCTGCAGCTTCCTAGAGACGTACAGCTGGAGAATTTGAGTCGTGCTAGAGTCTATGCAGTTTGCCACTGGGCTACTCTGGTAAAGTAATGTTTCAAGGGTGATGCTGGGGCAAATTATTACTTTTAGATGAGCTGAAAGAGTTCCCAGACTGAGCCACCAAGTAGCCATTGACTGTCTTTTTAAAAATCAGTTCAGTCGCCTTCACTTCAAACTTCTTTGTTTTCTTAAGATCCTTCTGTTAAATTCCTGATATGCTTATGTTACACAGAATTAGTTTCGGTTAGAAGCAAAAGAACAAAAAGGAAGCAATTGTTGCCTGAGTTATGAGTAGACGAAATGCAATATGTACAAATGGCTTTAGTGACAGTGTGAATTATTCATCTTAAACAAAGTTAATGTTAACATGAATCACTTTGTAATTACTTTATGACTAGAATCAAATGAATTATTATGAGCTGTAAAGCTATAATAAAAATATTATGACACAATATTATTATATATGTACAATAAAAATTCATTAGAATTCCCACCCTGCAAAAAAATCTGTAGATGACTTATACCATTTAAAGTATTTCAGCTATGGCTATCTATATTTGTAAGATGTAAATTTCCTCTAAGTCTATTTCATCATTTGTAAAAGAGAATACTGACTTCTTCAAAGTATCATAAGTTAAATGAGATATCTATGCAAGTTCTTTGAAGACCCTCCATAAGTTATGAACCAAGTCTAAATAGCAATTCCAAACTATTTTCTATTGATAACCAAAGGTCAGGTTTATGCCCTTGTTAAGTAGAAAAAAAGGGGCTGACATCTGAAGTTATTGAGATCATATAAAAGAATAAATTTAGCTTTTTAAGTCAATTTGACAACTTCCCAACAAAGTATAGATGAATTGTGTGTGTTTTTTAATTAAAAAGAAGTAGAAAAGTCTTCTCAGTGTTAGGAAAATTTTTTTTCAACTATGTAAATGTACAGTAAAACTGAGTAATTATATCTGCTTTCACATTTCATTTTTTGTATCCTTCCTTCAAAAAATATATTCAGTAACTATTAAGAAAGTTTATTTAGTAAAAAAGAACATGATGATAAAAGACAATAAGGGATTATACATTTATAGTAGCACCATTTCTTTTTTTAAAATATGTTTTTATTGATTTTAGAGATAGAGGAAAGGAGAGGGAGAGAGAGATAGTAACATATATAGGCTGCCTCTTACATGCACCCACTGGAGATCGAACCCAAAACCTGGACATGTGCTCTGACTGGGAATCGAACCAGTGACCTCTTGGTTCATGGGGGTTGATTCTCAACCACTGAGCCACACCAGCTGGGCCAGCTGGGTGCACCATTATTTCCAATCAAAATACATAACTGCCCTTTTAGGCTACTGAAAGCAAAAGAGCTAGCAATGGGAGCTGCTTAGTGCTTTCAGATTATTACAAATAGTTACCCTTCAGGCAAAGATGTCTCCGAGAGTAATCCATGGACCACCTGCATCAAATTACTTGAAGTAACTTTTTAATAGAGTAAAGATTTGTGAAATTTTTCCCAACCCTCTGATTTATTAAACTACAATTTCTTGAGAAGTAGAAAACAGGAATGAGCAATCATAATGAATGCCCCATGTATTTTCATGTAAAAATTCATCTATAGTTGACTTTATCACTGAGCAGAAAGAAGGCAAAATAGAATCACTACATGATGTTGGAAGAGTTGTACACTGAACATTTTTGGAGGGCATTGTTGATATCAGTGTTGATATACAGAAGCTCTGATTTCCAAACTTCATTCATACCTTATAACTGCTAAGGAATAATTACCAAAACAGCAACTGAGAAAATCCATTGCATTTGCACTTTTCAAAACCTCAGTTATCAATGTCATTCAGTATGAGATGTACAAAGGGTTGCATTTTGATCTACCTCTTACATATTAAGTAAATTATCTATATCACTTGGCAAATTAAATTTGTTTCATCATATATTTGATGGAGTCTGGGCTTTTAAATCAAGGAGCCGAAGAAGAAATAAATCCTTTGTTAGAACACTTAGACCAATAGAGTATTGAATAAGCAATTTTACCTAATGTGAATTAATGGTCTTTACTCCTTGGTTATTTAGTATACATTTAAAACACCTCTGAAGAGAAAAAAAAATCTATCTAAAAATCTATTTCTTCCCTTGGGAGTAGTACAAAACCTGGGTTGTTTCTTTAAAAAGTAATCTCACATTATAAAAATTAGTCAATGCTATGGTCAAGTGATAATCAGGGTGAGTGGCTTCAAGAGCCACAATCAGAACTGTAGCCTCTCCACACCTATTTTTCTCAAATCAAATGTTAATCAAAGTGTCTTCAATTTAAAACCAAACTACCCAAGCCTCCTTGGTTATCTGCATTATCATTGATATTTTCGGTAACTGAGTCTAATGTAATATTGTTTTGGGAGATTATAAAGTATCACCTTCCTCAGTGCAGGTTATCCAAGTTGGTTCAGATTCAACACTGAATCCATCAGCATCGCCCTAATATTATTTCCTGACACACATTTTTATCCTTTTTTTCTCAAGATGCATTTGTTTAAATATCTTCTTTTGTCTTTAGTTCTGCAAGCATGTCAAGTTTGTCCTCCAAAGAGACATTTCCTTTATCTTCTAATATACTTGTTAGAAATTCTCAATTAACCAAATAGACCTTTACCGAAATGCAGTACAAGTTATCAGATGAGTTGTTGTTTTTAATAGGCAAGAAAATCCCAGTGAATAATTACTGTTTACTTGATTTTCACTTGATATGTGTTTTTAATGAAAAAAGTGTTTTTAATCATATATGCATCAAAATCTACAGTATATTTTATTAGAGAGAATAAACTCCATAATGCCATAACTTTATTGCATACTATTACCAATAAACTATTATGTTTAGTATTTCCATAAATACTATTATATTTAAACATACTTTACGGAAAAAAGTTAAAATAAAAATATGATCTTAGAAAAAAATTGAGAATTAAAGGGAAAAGAATGTAGGATCATCAGAAGATGACCTTTTTTAGTGATAGGATGTTCCTAGAAAATCACTATCAGACTAATAACAATCTCTAGTAATCAGATTTTCTGATGAAAGTGGAGCTTACAGAAGATCAGGTTGAAAACCTAAAAAAGATTAAGTTGTGCAATAATTTCCTCTTCCTATATATAAATAAATATGAAAATAAATAGAAAAAACATGTGTTCTAACATGATTCACATAATCAGAGCCTTCTAGAAAATTTTAATTATGATCCATGGAAATAACTTGATCCGTTATGCTGTGAACTGAGTTGCTGAGAGCACGGACATAGAGAACGGGTTTTATTAAAAATTGGCAAACTTTTCAGATCTATTTCATGGCGCATTATGGTCCTGTTTAAAAGATCGACAATGGATGGGCTTCTTATAAGTCCCATGAGGTTTCCAAGCAATCATATGAATGTACACAAATTCATTTGGGCTCAATGATGATGGATATCTAACATAATATAAGATGTACGTGCCATTTGATCTTACTGTTAATGGACCCATCATTCACTATCACTTTACTCCCCATTTCAATGGAGAGGCTGAAAATAAAAGGAGGAAAAAAATAAAAACAATGGCTTGTTCATCTCTTTTCTTGGTTAACTTGAGAAATTCATGTTTGTCTATAAAAGCCAAAGCAGTGAGTTACCAGGCCTTGGGCCAGGTCTGTCATCACTGTTCCAAGCTTCCCCTGCTACTGGCTGTTTCTGTGGGGATTCCTGGGGATGAGGCTCAACACTATGTGACTGAGCAAACCTCCAGGGGATTCTGATGATGGTAGGTCTTCAAAGACTGACCGTTGATGCCCAATTCAGGGCACCTGAGGTTAGGCCCCCAAACTGGCATTTCTGACAAGTTTCCAGTGATGCTCAGAGGACTGACTGGGAACCACGTTTTGGTCACAGCATTGGTGAGTTAACCTGTCTGTGAATTTTCATAAACTGCCTTTCACTTTCATTAAGTTATTATGTGACATCTCACCACGTCTATAGATAAAATCAGACAAAAATAGATTACATCAGCTTAACCACACGTCTTTGTTTTATATGAAATATGCGCATATGATAGAAATCACACAGCCCCTACAAAGAGGCACATCTTTGTTGAATGGATGAATAAGGAAAGGGAAATAATTGCTTCTAATCTGAAACAAGTAGAAATGCAAAATCCAAAAGCCCTGGCTGTAAGCTATAGTATGCTACCAGTGTACAGTAGGGGGCCTCATCCTTCCCTTTATTCTATTTTTAAATAATATTGATTTTTATGGACTGCCATTATATTGCTACACATTAGTGTGCTCCTGAATATTTTGGAAAGAAGCCCAGGCAATGATTCAGTTAGTCTACTGAGTGGCCAGTGATACTATCTTGGGGTTTTTCCTTTACAGTTATTTATCTGGGAAGCTCATCTGCCATTTATAGACAAATAATGTGTTATCTTGCTTCCATCATGAAAATCATCAGGGGCCACACATATCTGCGACTCACAGCCTGAAACCCATTATTGCAGTTTGTAGAATGTGTCTCTCCGTAATGATCAAATGCACTCCACTTTGTTGTTTTAGGAAAATGACAGCTTCCTCTCAGGTCTTTTTAAAGGTCAAAAGAGTAGTCTCCATATCACCACTTTCTCAAGATTCACCTTGAAATATTTTGTGCATCCTGTTTTGTGCATCCATGTCCTTTCCCAGGACACCCTCCATTCTGGCAGCTGACTGCTCTGGAGTGTGCTGGCACGTACACCTAGCATTCTGGGAGACAGAGCTGAACCAAAGAACACAAGTGCCCAGGGAAGTTGGGGGTAGATCTGGTCTTGGAGGTGCACACTTAGAAAAAACTTTCTGCTTCAGAAAAGAGTCATGATATTCTTTGAGAAGTGGCAGAGCAAAGAAATCTCGCTATTCTACGCATTCAGAAATTCTCTTCAGAAACGTTAGGACACGAGGACAGCAAATAAAGGGGGAAGGTAGGCGGCAGCAGTAGAAATGAGGTGCTGGTGCTGCGCATGGTCCCCCGCGCAGTGCACAGGAGCAGGGCTAGAGCCGCAGTGACGCGTGTGCCCGTGAGCTGCTCAGCCGCTGCAGCTCACACCAGTGGAGTAAAGGGGGAGCGTGTACACACACCCATCGACACACTTGCTCTCTCGGCGTCCCCGATCCCAGAGCTAATTTTGTCGATGAAGCTGTCCTTCCGCAGCACTTTGCGAAGTTCGTGCACTTCAGTGTAGTGGCTCAGTGGGGTGTTCTGGAGTCACACCCCTGAGCATTAAAAGTCAGCCTTGGACACTTAAAAAACGGTTTCTTGAAACATGTTACTTAAAATCTTTCTAAGCTTTAATTTCCCCATCACAGGGATATTAACAGGCTACAGAAGGTAGGATAAAATTGCCTTTAGTTCACAGGAGATACAGCGCAGTATAAATCCCAAGTATCTTAATGGCATCTGGTGTAATCCCAGTGCAAACACATGGGGCTTAACAAGTCCATGGTGATAGCACACCCTATGGGTAGATCTTTACTTAGAATGCAGCAAGTGTCCACCACTACATTTTATGAATAGTTTGTAAAACTCAATAAACATTCACTTCTTTATTCTTATTATAAGGATAGTAACATTAAATCATATAAATTATCATTCTGTAGGGCAAAAATGATCAAATATTAGCAGTTTTGTATTGTTCAGCCCAGCAACTGTGATAGCTGCAGTGACTACTCAGAACATGATCGTGGAAGCTCAAACATGTGCTTGGGAGGATGCTGGGCACATGGTGTTCATGAGGGCTATTACTCTAGCATTAATTCTGTAAAGTGAAAATATTTCCATTTTAATTGCTATGCATGCCCAACATTCTATGCGTATCCTCTCCTCCATCAGTATTACAAAAGGGGGCCTTGTGATGAGTGTCAAATGTGAACGCAATCCCACAAAAGACATATGTTCTCTTTCAGGGGCTTATGTTACAAAGAGATTTCCCAGCACATTTCTTTAGCAAAGTAAGAGATTTCAGAACAACAGTGATGGAAAAGCTTGTTGTTTTAGCAGCTTTGTTGCTATGTGTTTTTTTTAATGCAAGAAAATAAATATTCCAATCTCATAAAAGTCTTAATTCTAGCAAAGCTATTTTTCTTTACAAGCAATAGGCCTAGCTTTTTAAATGAGCAGCCAGTTCTAGACCACAATAGCACAGAGATAACACACCGAGTCCCAGAGCAATTCATTGACCTGACAGCAGGAAGTAATGATGCATCATCAGAATCCACATGGACAGTATCACTTTGCCAAGAAGCATTAGGCTTCCTTTTAAAGGAAGATTTGATTTGGCTGCTATTTCTAGAGAGCTTGAGAGCATCTATATCAATAAGATGCAAACCTGCTCTTTTATTCATCTGAAGTGATCACACCTACATGCTGAAAAGAAAGCAAAGAGATTGGGGGCAGGGTTCAGAAGCGTAAGATTTTTTTCTATGCAAGTTTCCAGGTGAAGGCATCCTCGTGGAATGGGAGAACCTTTTCATAAAAACCCAGTGCCTTAACGACATACGCAAACTGCTAAAAAGAAACAACAGTTTCAAGATGGAGTCACATGTGCTAAGGCCCGCATCAACAAACCAACACTTAATGCCTAACCTAGTTGCAGTCTCAACCTCTTCCAGGACTGTAACCTTTAGCCAGCCAACCTGGAATGATCTGGTCAGCACTAGTGAGGCCATCTGCCACACAGACCTCTACCATCTTCTGAAGGAAAGTGACCTTCCCTGGAATCCTTGAATAAAGCCAATTTGATCTTTAAAGGTACTCAGTTGAATTTTGTGTGTTTTTTTCTTAATGAACATTACCACTGAAAACCTGCAATTTTTAGCACCACTTGAAGATGAGAAAGGAATATTTGCTGTATATTTTTGTCTCAGTTATTATAGGAGAGTTTATGGCTATGTTATTATGAGAGAGGGGGGATATGAATGAATCTTGGGGAATTTAATATTTTCAAGAAGCAGAGTACGAGAAAATTATAAAATGTAATAAAGCATAATTTTTATGAAGTACTTAACATAGATACTGGATAAAACAAGATAACAGGCCCCAAATGAATGACTTAGTCTAAGCCCCATATCACCAAACCTAGCCTTAACTTAATTACAGTTTCTAGCTCTCTCAGAAATGCAATCTTAAACCAGTCACTCAGGAATCACCTGATCAGACCTACTTGGGTAATCAGCCCGATAATAAGATCTTTAACATTTTCTCAGTTAAATTTTGCTTTTTAAGCATACTAAGGAAATGTTCTGAATGATTTTTTCACTTCCCTGAATTAAAAAAGGAGAAAATAATAAGCCAAGGTAGGTAGTATTATTTCAGAAGGCTGAAATATCTTTGGAATTCCTAGCACTTATGTGTAACAGTTTTGGATGCAACAGAATTGGATGATTTGGCAGTAACAGAGAAGTACAAACTAATCGTATTGTTAGCATTTGTATGTACATGGCTAACTCCATAAAGTAGGTGCTTAATTGTAAACAGCTATCATGTCTCTATTATTTCAAACTATTCCACCCTTGTTCTGTGTTACTCACTCACATAAGATGTCTCTATTAGCAGTGTTCTGTGTTGGGGTGGTTTTGCTTTCTAAAAGGTAGTTAAAGTGGGCTGTTCCCTAAGCACTGAGAGCTGGAGGGCATTGGCATCCATACAATGTCACAGCAATATCTAGGACATTGCCACACCTTTAGCTCCCATTTTCCTCCACTGGGAGACCACTATGGACTAGGCATTTCTGGGTATGAGGATTTGGCAGAGAACAAAACAGGCTATGATATCTTGTTCCCGTGAGGAGGTGCCAACTTTCCTAGGCCCGTGTGAGTCCCAACTGTTCACAGGGTATGTCCGCATTTGCTCTACCACCTCTCCTTCTTATTTACCAGGACTTTTGTCTTAACAGTGGAGAAAACAAGATTCTCCTACTTTATCCCGGAATGAAAAAAGAGTAACAAAGACAACAAAGGTTATCCAAGAATCATTCATGATAAGCATCATGTGCTATTTCACTGATTTGGAATGAGAAGACTCCAATGTGGTTAGGTTTCTTTTCAACTCCTTAGTGACATTTTTCAATTCATATTAGCTTTATTTCTCCATTCAGAAGAGGAAAGGAGAGAAAAAGAAAAGGAGGGAGAAGAGAGAGGGGGAGAGAGAGAGAGAGAGAGAGAGAATTATTTTCATTCTCAGACCTTATTTCAAAGCTGTGAAGTCCAATGAGATAAGGTCTCTTATCTTATTCCAATACAATGTCTTGGGATTCTGGTAACCACAAAGAAGCTTTGGTTAATCTTAGAATTTCACCTAGGGCAACAGTAGCAGGAAGAGGAACATAGCAGTTGCAAGGGTAGGACTACTGCTAGTCAAGATAGTAATATTTATGGTGAATCACTACTGAGTGCGTTCATGTGTTTGGCATGTTTGTGGGTATTTTTATGGTTAATCTTCAGAACCACCTGCTAAATGACACATAATACTCTCAGTCCCATTTTCAGATGAGCAAATTGAAGGACAGAGAGGTTAAGAAACCTGGTCAAGTTCACTGAGCTGGTAAGGAAGAGAACCAAAATTTGAACCCACATAGCCTAGCCTCGGCTTTGTGGTTTTAATGACTATAATATACTGCCTCAATTCTGTGCCCATTACTGTGAAAAGCATCCTCATAAATATTCTCCTATGTGTTTTTCACAGAATATATTTGAAAGATGAAGATACTGTAGTCAAGAATGTTAAATGCCTTTTCCAAGGTCACTAAATGATAGATATGGGAACGTAGCCTAACTTTTCACTATAGTTTCTCCTATAAAACTAAATATCTATGACCTAAAAATTCAGCATATACTGAGAAATAAAATTCAATATGCTAGTGATAAACATAGCAAAACTATTTTAAATCCTTGGGTATTAACATGGTGCAGGGGGACTGAAAGATGGACAAAACCTTGGTGATTTTGATCAAAGTCACTCTCAAATGGCAGAGTTAGACACCACACTCCTGGTTCCTGGCTCTTCCCTCAGGAGGCACAACCACAGGCCCATGCTGTCAGCCCGCGTGCCTGGCCCGGGTTCCTATATGACCACATTAATTAGTTTAGTGAGAAAAATGTAAAAAAAACCTGAAGACATTAGCATTAATGTTGACTTTAAACCTCAAAGGAAACAATTAACAATGACCTTCACAGTGAAATGAAGAACATTAGCTCAGGAGCCCTGACTATATTTTCAATTCCATAAGGATATTTACTCATTTGAGTCAGCACCACTTGTGAATATTTCACTCCGTAAGGATTTATGTTATCCTGAAGTAAACTTCCTTTTCTTCTCTACTATTTTCCAGCAAATCAGGCTTATGAATTGCTCTCTAATTAACTGTCTTTCATATCATTTTCTTATAGAAGCTGCTGAGTGCTTAATTATTCAAGGGAGAAGAGGGAAGACATTTAGAAACATTACCATGAATATAGGAAAAGGAGAGCTAGAAATATCCGTGGAGAGCTCTCCTGAACTCCGGATTCATACATTCATCACGCTGTCTCCACCTGGATACCTATTATATGCCTCACGCTTACCAATGACCTCCTCATGTCTCCCTTTCAGTGAATTCTGAATACAGCAGCCAGAGTTACCCTCTTAGAAAGCCAGTCAATTACACTTAAAACGAATATAATCTTATATGTCAATTATACCTGAAAAAAAAAAGTCACCATGTTACTCGTTTCTCAAAATGTATTAAGTGGCTTCCTTCCTCTTGCAGAGAAAGCTGAAGTCATCTCGGTGGACACACAGTCCTGTAAGGTGTTTGTACCCGTGTGCATCCCCCCTGCTGCTCCAGCTCACTGGTCTGTATGCAATTTCTGGAATTTGCAAGACAGCTCCCTACCCCAGGGCCCTGTGTGCTCCAGAGCATCCAGATGTCTACATAGCACTTGTCTACTTCCTACCTTTATGCAATTGTGACTTGCTTAGTGAGGCTTTTTTTCCTTCACTTCCCTATTGAAAGATGCAACTTTGCCCTCAGCTACTCCAGTCATCGCCCTGCTTCATTTCTCTCCATTGCACCTATTCCCATAGCCTACATTGTATATCCTATATAATAAAAGCCCAGCGATGGAATGGCGGAACAACCAGAACAACTGGTCAACCAGTCACTATGATGTGCACTAATCACCAGGGGGCAGATGCTCAATCCAGGAGCTGCCCCTTAGTGGTCAGTGTGCTCCCACAGGAGGAGCACCGCTCAGCCACAAGCCAGGCTAACAGCTGGCGAGCACAGTGGCCTGCCTCTGCAGCAGCGCTAAGTCGGACATCCCCTGAAGGCTTCTGGACTGGGTGCAGGCCTGGCTAAGGGACCCCTACCCCCTGAGTACACGAATGTCGTGCACCGGGCCTCTAGTAGTGTCATAACTTTGTTCATAGTTGCATACTCCCTCTATAGTGTGCATGGAAGGAGGACGATTCTTGGTCTATATTGTTCCTGATCTAGTACCAATGCAAAGAATACTGCCTGGCACATAGTTAAGTGCTCAATGCATATTTCTTGAAATAACGAATGAGGAAATAAATGAATGACGAGTGGAATTTTATTTTAGTAAATAAGGAAAAGAGGCCAGATGTGAAAGGACCAACTGTGCACCAGGCTACTTGAGAGTACTAAGGAGCTCATTAAATTAATGATCTGATGTGGTCACATGTCCTGGCAAAAGTAATCAATAGCAGTGAATGTTGGTTCTAGATATGCTCACCAATGGAGTCAGGAAACACATTTACTCTGTGTAAGTACAGTAGCCATTCAGGAATGACAGACTTTAGTATTAAAAGTAGGCCTTTTTAAAACGTTCCTTAGCCCACAGTCACATCCCTAAGCTCATATCCTTCAGCTCCGTGGCCATGGGCAGGTAACTTAACCTCTTCATGCTTTTTATAGAGAAAAGGCTAGAGGTTCTACACTTAAAGTCTAGCAGAAGTTTCTCCGGACTTCACTGGAGGCAGGGCAGTGTTTACAGATAGCCCAGGGTTGGGGGCGCTCTTTTCCCTTCTATTCCAGGATCCAGACTTCTTTGCCCTTGGCCCACAGCAGTTTCAAAGAGAAGTTATCCCTCAGAAGAAACAGAAGGCCTTGTTATCTGGGAGAAGTTATCCCTGCATTCACCGTGGTGAGCTCACTTCCACCATCAGGTACAACACTCCCAGCTGTCACCTCCCTGAGTAGTTAACAGGAACAGACAACTAAACCTGTCAGTGTGGCTTATCTGTCTGTACCTGAGAAGGCCCTGATGCTAACAATTTTGAAGATTATTCATTTAAGAGAATTTTGCTACTGTTTTCTATTTCATGTTCAATTAAATTACTGAGGGGCTAATTTATTTTTCAGCTCAGGAACATTTGTTCTCATAATTTTTTGTTCCTGTTTAGTAGCATTGCACCTTCTCATGCCTATCACCCTCATTCTTAAGCAGAATTTCTACCAAGAAGCTTCAGTTGAAGGAGAAAAGCTGTCTTTGTACCTGTGCAATGTCACTTCCCACCATGAAGTGGTGTGACAGCATGTCACTTCCATCATATAGATTCTCCATGTGGAACCAAACTATAGAAGACTTTGTTTAAACGTTTGAATTTAAGTTGAGTCAGTTAATGTATTCATTATATTCAACACTAAAAAACAAAAACACACACACCATCCATAAAAAACAACATCAAAATAACCCCATCTTATATCTGGTTAAAGGAGACCACAAAAATCCAAGTAGAATTTACACAAGTAAAATCCAAAATGCCCAGAAAGCTGAGTGGAACTGGAGAGTTAGAGCATTAACTACTCTACAAGGCCTCTAGCCTCCTGGAATATACACTTGATACACTTTGGGGGGGTGGGGTGGATGTGAATCTTTCTCTTCAAAATCCTCATAGATATACATTCTATAAATTGTTTATCTTTTAAGAAAGTTTTCCAGACATGGAGCTGGGCGAAGCGTTAACGTTATTTCCTCTGAAAACTTGATCTTGTGGAACACTGAGCTCCAAGGAAGTGCAGTAATGTGTGGTCAAGCTGGACACCAGAGTTTCTAACTTAGACCCAGGTGTCTTTCTTAATGACTAATATAGAAGACAGTCTCTTTGGAGAATGACAGACTTTTCTTAGAGTTGAAAAACAAAACAACCTAAGAATTCAATGTTTCATTTGACAGATGAGTAAGCAGATGCCCACAAGTGCTTTGCCTCATTTAAAATCCAGTGAAAAGAGAGTACATTTTCTTGCCACATGCTTTTTCTTTATGAAATAAAATAGGATTTTAAAAAATATGCTATCCTTACAACCCCTGGTTCAAATAAAATCACACATGTGTCAATATTAAAATGGATGGAAGCTGAGCTTCTCTAAAGAAAATATAAGTGGGGCTCCCTTGAACCTTACTCTAGCTTGAGCTTTAGAAGTATCCTGGACACACATTTGAAGCTACTGTTGTAGAAGAGAGAATATTGGTATAACTTTCAGCTTATGTGTCTCTGGGGCAAATAACTTGAACCTTTTCATCTATTTCTAAACCATTCATCATTTCCATGACTCCTCTTTCGAAGTCCTCACATATACTTTGGCAGCACAGACAGAGGGTGGGTAGCACACAAGGATTGAGCATTTACTCTATCCCAGGCACCACTCTGATTCTCTGTGAGCTCAAGAGAGGAGCCAATAGAGTTCTGGACTAAATATCTCAAGAAGTATCCAGGCCCCTTGAACCCCAAAGAGTGTGTCCCCTCATGGCAGGATACTGAGTTGTCACAACCCATGAAGGAACTTCAGGGAGTCTGCCCAGTGACTTGTGTCACGGGAGTGGCAATGCCTTCAAGGGGAACAGAGAGCAAGGCATTCTGTGGAATTCTCAGCTGCTCTCATATCTATTTTGCCTCATGTTGGTTATTCTGAGACTGTGATTGTGAAAATGATGTCTACACATTTAGGTCACTGTAAACTGAATGAGCACCTGACACAAGATCAATTTTGGAGGGGTATATTTTTGAAACTAAATAAAACCCTTTTCAGTATTGATGAAGGGATCTGGTAAAAGTATTTGAAGTTGGGGTTAGCAATGGCTTCACTGAAAATAAACTTTGTGTTCACTTTATTTAGTGAGGAGAGTCAGAAAAGAAGAAGGAAAAAAAGAAAAATTCGGCAACATTCCCATGAAGCATTGTATTCTAGACTCCTGCGTTGCACAAGGGATCACTTGTAACTCTTGTAGCAATGGGCTTTGAACACATTTGTGCTCTCCCTTTAACTAATAGCTAAGAAAGGGAAAGCTGAATATTCAAAACAAGACAAAGCAGTTAGATTTACCTTCAAATCCAAGAACAGCAGTTTTTGCACAATTCGAATGCAGTCATTGAAGATAAAACATTTGCTGATGATGAGACCAGAGAGCATTGCCTCAGATGTCACTGTTATTTATCACCTCAGAGCTGAACATCAGAAACCAATTCAAACATCACAATGGCCACAACACTTATCATGAGCCACCTTTTTTATTTTCTTAAACAAAGACATCTTTTTCTTACTTTCAAGAATTTTTTGAAGCTGAATGCTTTCAAGACACTTGGAGATTGATCTTCAGATTCAAAGTAGCATAGTAGTTAGAGATAAAAAATAAATTACCAACAAGCCTAGTGCGATAGCTGGCATTTGAAATTCCTGGAAGAGGATAAATGCAGGCAACTGCCTCAGTATGAACAATGCAGAGTGATATGTCAGCCGACTCACCAACTTGCTCTGCTTCTGGGGAAGTTGCAAAGGAGCATTCACTAACTCAGTAAAGTCACCTAAAGGAAAAATCCTAAGGAAAACATTCATGCACCATGCAGTAGGATTTTGTGGCTAATCAACTGCATTCATTGAGCCCTAGCTAAGCTTTTTCAAGATGCTAGGAGTAGTTGCAAAAGAATAAGCAGTAGGATTATGATTTACCCAAAAGATAAGTTTCAATGAGAGAAACATGAGAGAAGGAAAATGACATTCTGAAACATTCAAACATAACAAACAAAACATATTTCTTAGAACTATTTTATCTGAAGATAGCATCCCTACTTATAAGTCAGCGGTTCTCAACCTGTGGGTCGCGACCTCTTTAGCGGTCGAACGACCCTTTCACAGGGGTCGCCTAAGACCATATTGTATATCAGATATTTACATTACAATTCATAACAGTAGCAAAATTACAGTTATGAAGTAACAACGAAAATAATTTTATGGTTGGGTCACAACATGAGGAACTGTATTTAAAGGGCCAGAAGGTTGAGAACCACTGTAAGGAATCACAATTTAGGCTCTAGACACTAATGACTTCGGGCCATAATGAGCATAAATCCCTGCCCAAACCTTGGCAGACTTTGCTGAAGACAAGACTGAATTCCTTTGGAATTCATTGATTCCCTCCACTTACACGTGTACTTTGCATGTTGTTTCTACTTCTTTTTGCTCTCAGGTTCGGCGCTCCTGTCTACCATCTCTGTGTCAGCACCCTCTTCCTCCTTTCCTTTCTGAAATGTTTATGCTTCAGAGAAGATGAAAATAAGTCTTTGGTGGATAACATCTCATATTTTATTCCTCCTCCCCTTCTTTCTCGCCCCTCTAGACATCCCATGATACACAATAACTCTGAAGATCCACATATATTTATTGTGCCCAGGTTTAGAGACTGTTGATAGGAGGGAGAGAAGGCTTATTCTTGGCTAATGTTTCCCAGGAGGTTCCTTCTTCTCAAGATCTGGGATTTGGAATCCTAATTCCTAGAAATGGTTGTTCTCTCCAAGTGCCATGACCCATAGGTGCCCTATTTTGTATAAAGAGGTGCTTCTGTTGATTAACTCAGTTATCAACAATTAATTAAAAATGTAAACTCTGTCCCCAGACGGCGTGGCTCAGTGGTTGAGCGTCCACCTATGAACCAGGAAGTCAGGGTTTGATTCCCGGTCAGGGCACAGGCCCGGATTGCAGACTCCATCCCCAGTGTGGGGCGAGCAGGAGGCAGCCGATCAGTGATTCTCTCTCATCATTGATGCTTCCGTCTCACTCCCCCTCTCCCTTCCTCTCTAAAATCAATTAAAAAAAATTTTTTTTAAAAAATGTAAACTCTGAAGTTGAAAGATTAACTAGAAATAGATGAACTGGTCTAAACTGCCTTGAAATCGATGGCATCATAACCAGAGAAGGTAAGCACTATGCCCATGGTCACTCAGCTTGTTGTACAAAATTGATAGTTCAAGAGGTTAATTTTGAGATATCCCACAGTTTGTAGTTGACTCAGGTTTAATATGTAGGTTTTTATCAATTTCAATCATGCCTCAGCCAAGATATCACTTCTATCTCTAGTAAACGTGTCTTGCATATGGGAGCATACCCTGAATCTAAAATGATTCTTTCACTCACATCACTTCTGTGTGCAGAAGACAGACAATGAGACCATTTTCTGAGGTCAATAATCAAGAAAACAAAAATTTTAGCATATTTTTAACATAAATATGCACCTTTTGGCCTGTCCCAGTCTATGAAAATTGGGGAAAGGTTGAAGTGAAAACATTTCTTCCCATCTGACTTTATTTCTGAGTTCTCACGGAAACACATGGAATTTAGGAATATTTTGCAATGACCCTTGATTCTTTGAGAACTGGAGAAACACAAAAGAAGTAGCTTACTTACAGAGAAAATATGGGGTGGGCAAAATTAGGTTTACAGTTGTGAGACAGTTGTGAATGCGTGAAACAGAGTTTATTATTAATTATTGTATTATTTTCCACATAAATAACTGTAAACCTACTTTTGTCCATCTCAGCATTAACACAGAAAAGCATAGACCAAGACAGTCTGCAGTCAGATGCTACCCTGTGAGAAATAGAATCGAGTTCACTAGAACAACATCTAGAAAGACATGCAGAATCTTTAAAAGATGGAGAGAGAAACCATAATGAAGGTACAGAGTTAGCATGCCAAAACAGTGAAGAAATCAAAACAAAGCAGAGAAGAGGTGCTGGGGCACAGTGGGGAATAATGTAGAAATTAGTTTCAGGCACGCCAGATTAAAACCCCAGCACAAGGATTTAGACTTAATGCATTATAGAATAGATTTTGCATTCAGCTTCAGCTATTCTTTAGATTGCCTTTTGCTACAATTTACTAAGCCTCTGTGGGAAGTGGAGGTGGACACAAGAAAGCTGACAAATGAATATAAAAAGTTGTTTTTGTTAGTCCTAAATTGCAGATTTCTGAGCTCTTAATTCATGCATTTGACAAAATATTGCCTCTTCATCTTTCAAAAGAAATTCTGTTTTCCCTCACTCTTTGTTCTGTCTTTCAAACCGGCTTTACTTACTCATACATATATTTATATTTTTAAAACTATACTCATTAATGGCCATTGTTTTTCTTATTCAGTGAAGTGCCAACTTAGCATGGAAAAAAGAATACCACCGATGAAACTCAGCATCTTTCCACCACAGTGGTCTATCAAAAACACGTCTTCTAAATCATTACCACATGCTCAGGTCTAAAACCAAGGCTGAGAGGTGTTACTATTTAAACCTCAATTAAAGTTTATATAAATTTAACTTTTCCCCAAATGAACCAAATATAAACTTAAAATTTTTCACTTTTGCAAAAGAAAAAGGCAAAAATGCTTAATGGAAAATACTATAGACTTTTTAATCAAGAAAATTTCAATCAATCCTAAGGAAATTTAATATCAATAATTCTTACTTTTTCTTTTTAGCAATAGAATTAAAGACTAGATTTTAGCTGTCCCAGCCAATCATTTATTTTCATATTCACATGTAAGAACAAGGGCTGGAGGAAAGCACAGAGTGCTCTGACAACTCAAGGCAACACACAATATGAAGATGCTAATCCAAGCTGAACCACTGACTCTCTTCATTAACACAAGCAAATCATTTGATGCCCCGCTCTTCTGGCCAGCCCTGTGGCACACCTAGTCCAAAACAACACCAGTAATGAAAATCCAACTTCTGTACACAAGTCCTGCTACTGCAAAAGAACTAATGGTATTCCTTTTACCTTTTTCTTTCCAAAGAAAATGACAAGTATCAAAGTTAAGTTGGAAAATTGAAAATATATATATATTTATAATTAAAATATACATTGCAACCAAATTTAATGACTTGGGAAAAATAATCCAATTTAGTTGATTCATTTCAATACCTTCCCAACTGACAATGCATTGGAAACAATACCTCCCATGATCCTAGTGCATGCACCAAAATAAAAATTGTCACAATAAATAAATAAATAAATAAATAAAGTGGAAAATGCAATGATTTCCTGGACATTTGCTTTTTCCTTGACTTTGGAATCCTGTTTGATCTTAAATCATTGATCTAATAGCTGATTTTAAAGTTAGAAATACTGCCAAGCAAATTCAACAATGCCTTTACATGATTTTGTATTTTATTAGTCACTCAAGCAACTACATACCGGTATATCTGAAGACATTACTCATTTAATATTGATCGATTATGCTATAGACTAAATATTTGTGTCTTTCCTAAATCCCTGTATTGAAACTTAATTTTCAATATGATGATATCTGGAGGTGGGGCCTTTGGGAGGTAGTTAGGTCATAAGAGTGGAGCCATCATGCATGGGGTCAATCTCTCACAAGTGAGACCCGACAGAGCTCCCTCGCACCTTCTACCACATGAGGACAGA
This sequence comes from Myotis lucifugus, assembly GCF_000147115.1. Taxonomy (NCBI): domain Eukaryota; kingdom Metazoa; phylum Chordata; class Mammalia; order Chiroptera; family Vespertilionidae; genus Myotis; species Myotis lucifugus. The sequence goes on from NW_005871106.1 coordinate 1,368,819, forward strand.
GTGAGAAGACAGTCAGCTGTGAGCTAGAATGAGGACTCTCACCAGACAGAGAATCTGCCAGCCCCTTGGTCTTGGACTTCTCGGCCGCCAGAACTGTGAGTAATAAATTGGTGTTGTTTATAAGCCTCCCTGCCTATGGTAATCTGTTTCAGCAGAGCTGCCTAAGATATATAATAATTAAAGCAAATAGTCATTTTCTAGTCAAAGTTATTTTTTTTACAGGGCACACACAAAGATATTTCCCCACAACTTCTTACAAATATAAAAAGGCCATATGGGCTTTGTTACATTACATTCTGAGGGCAAATGTCTGGTAGAAAAAATCAATTATAAAGTGAAAAAATCTATAAAGTCTTTCCTTGCCTTTTTTTTTTTTTTTTTGGAAAAGGGTGTTAAGAATTCCTGGAGTCAGGGAAATCCTTTTACATTGAACTACAAATAAAGAGGGAGTATATCTATATGCTATAATCACTCCAGGGCAATAGTTTGTTTCTTCATCCCCACAATGGGCGTCATTCCCCTCTAAGCCATCAGATTCTGTGCTGGGCTCCCACAATGAGATCCAACCCAGAGAGAGGAAGGGAGCCCAACTTCATTGTCCTTGATGATCTCTCTACCAGTGGCTACATTACTGCCCTTGTATCCACACTGGTCCATAAGATTCATTTCCCACCTGCATTTACACTGCAACTCTGCACTTACCTGAGCCTTGCTCCTGGCACCCCGCAGCCTGTTCTCAGCCCAGCTGGCCGCCACCCCCCCTTCTCAGAATCCCTCCCTGTCCTGAGCCAAATCCTAATATGACATTACTTTCACTTGATTTTTTCCTTCAATGTTTAACATTAAAGGATGGAAGTTATATAAGGAAATGCAGGCTACTAGTAATTGGCTAAATTTAGATGAAAGATGTTGAATTGATAGCAACTGAAGTTCTTAGCCTTTCCAACTGGTTCTGAAGCTCACCTCCAGCAGAGGCAAACTTGCAGCTGTGTGGGAAGGGAGAGATGGCAGGGTTTTCTCCAGGTACATCACATGCCACCACGGCCCTCAGCAAAACCATGAAGAGGCAGAATTTGTCTGTGGAATCTTTCAATCTCACTTCTGAATTTCTTTTGTGCTTTTCACTTGCTTCGCAATGTTCCTCTGGGCAATACAATAAATACCCACCTAGAACTCAGATTCCCCTTCCTATTCCTTGTGCATCAGTTAAAACTCTCAAAAATGACAGATTTCTGGCAAATTTTAACCTGGTTAATACAATTAACACTAAATTGTTCACTATGCAGAACCCTACTGTGACATTTTTCTTTTAAAATTATGATTATGAATCTCAATGATTTAATATAATCTGAAATTTGTAGAATACAAGAGAGATCATTTTGACCAGGGAGCCATTTTTCTTTCAGCTGATTTTCAAAAATAAATTATATTGAATAAAACTACCTCATTAGCACCAACCTCCATCATTTCACCTCTGTAAGTAATTTTATATTCCACTTAACTATAAAACAAACAGTCCTCAATTTGGGACAGAATGTGAATTTGCATTTGCCACAGAGAATGCACAAATAGATTATTATTTGTTGCTTATATGATAAAGAAAACAAGAATATGGAGCTAAGGAGCATAGAAAATCAATGTAACAGCAGAACCGGAGGACTCCTAGTGGGAAAAATCATTTCTCTGTGTCTAACTAGTGAAATGGTCAGCATAGAACTCTTTAGGGCCAACTATAACAGGTCCTTGGTTTTTTATTTTTCTCCTCATTTTATTATTTATTTTACTGCTCATGGGCATTTCCATTAGAGGGAATACCTCCACTAAACTGTGTGGAGGGAGAAAGTTAAAACTGAAAACTAAAAGCTTTGGGTGAATTTAGTAGTCTCCATTTGTCCCTGTCTTATGACAACAATGATCAAGAAGCAACTGCATTCTGTGCAAACAAGTTCTCTGTAATGGTTTTGATATTGTTGTAATTAACTAGTTATTAATAATAGGCAAGGAGCAAAAGGAAGGCCAGACATTACAGGCACGTCATGTGGGCAGCTCCACCATGAAGCTGCAGCTTGGCACTCCCCAGGGAACCACCAGCCTATTTCATGCAAAACGCCGGGCAAAGAAAAGACAAACTCATGCCCAGTGAAGTTAGTGTGACACAGGGAAGGCACTTGCCTGCCAACCACAATTGGGAACAGAAATGGTTGGCCAGAGTGGGCATGGTCACCGCAAGCACACAGAAATTGGGGGACAAAATCTCCTAAACAAGCAGTTCCCTTCTCTTGTTGCTCTTGACTCTTGGCCTGTGGGGCTCATTTGATCTGCTTCCTTGCATTGGTCCCCATGGCCCATGCAGACCCCGCACCCAAGGGACTAATGTGGGAAACACAAGCTAAGCTAGCCTGATGCTGGACCGGCCTAGGCTCCAACATGGAAAGGAAACTCTGGACTCTCGCTCTAATTTTAGTTCTACTGAAACCCCAGCTACACGTCCCCGATGACTGAACTAAGAGAAATGGGACTTTGGAAACTTAGGGATTTAATTCCACCCAAATAAAAAGCTCTCATTCTTCCATGTAAGTCTCAGAAAATTCCTTTTCTCGGGATATTGTAAGAATTCCACTCCCACGAGGGAGTGGGGGATCTGAGGCCTGCTCTCCTCTGTTAACAGTTTTAAATGAAGGCTTCTCATATCAGCATGTGGGCTACATGTATAACTTTTAGTAACTTATTAGGTGATATAAACAAATCACAGTAATCTTTATATAACTCTGACATCCCGGCCAAGTCTGATATCCATACATTCATGAAAAATTTTATACAAAGCTCTACTGTACTTTACATTATGTTTCTAATGTCCTCCTTCTAGCTCTTTTTATAAGAATAGTTTTCTTATTGCATCTGGTTTTATTTATCAAGCTGATGATTAAAGTACAAATTCATACTACTCATGATAGAATCTTTCACATTTTAACAATACACTTTTAATTGTTCATAAGCTCTCTGTGAAAAGTTAGTTTCAGACAAAATGGTCAAAATGTCTTTCACTGGAGAACCCAGAACCCACTCCCTGAGAAAATCAGTCCTGCAGATGGGCCGCGCCACTGCATTGTTCAAAGTGTTGCTGAGTGACGGATGCAGGGCAGATTCATTAGCAGGTGGCACCTCGCAAGGAGACCATTTTGCAATGTCTTCACTTCACTTTGTGCTTTTCACAGCGACAGCCTATTTAAAGTAAGACACAAAGCCAAGCCTCATGTGCTGACCCTGCTCCCGGGCAGCGCGCTTTCTCCTTCCAGCTCCCGGTGTCAGGGTGCATCCCAGTCACTCAAATGACACCATTTTGGAGAACGGAGAAAAGATTCAGTTAGAACAATCGATCTGTTCATTTAAAACTTCAGGAAACATAGTTTCATGATAAAAAATAAATTCATGATAAATTAATAGTTCACCAAAATGGAATATTTTTGTGTTTTCAACACACAAAAGTAAAACTTTTAAATATTTGATATGTTTTTCTTAAGAGGAAAATGAAGGGCATTTAAATATCTATATCTATCTATCATCTATCTACATATCACAAAAAGGGAATTTCTATTTTTCCTCTATTACAAAAATATATATTTTAAATTATTTATCACATTTGGAAAATGGAAACTTATAATTATCCCTGCTCCTCCCCATACCCAACTACTCCCAATTAAGCTTCCAAAACCTCTGAGAAGGATTTTATGGCTCTTCCTAGCATATTTGAATTTCTTATTCAGTAATCAGATTTTTGGGGCAAGCTTACTTCTCCGAAGTAAAATTCCAAGAACAATTTTCTGTAGAACACAGTCATGCATTTTGTGTGGGCATGTATCAGAGGCTGTTCTCAGATGTTGATTTCTACCTTAGAATTTTCATGATGAATAATATTTCTTATTCCCCATGTCACTTTGATGTTTGAATTACTTCACTCTAACCTTTATGAAGTAACCGTTTCAAATGATAAGTTTCCTTTCCCTGCTGGTTATTTTCTAAAGCATGGACCCAGGATTTCAGAAGCAGTCCTCTTGCTGACTCTTTCCAGAAGGTACAAAGACCAACTGACTCAAAACTCTATCAACAAACCGGGATATGCCTTGTTTAGAAAGTGGCCTGAGATTCTTGGGGTACACAAATGTTTTTTATTCATTTGGAACAGAGTTGTTTTTTTCAAACTGGTTGAACATTAAAATCATTTGGGAACATTTTACAAAGAACTTGTACATTTTACAAAGAGCCCAGACTAATGCCTAGAGATCTGACTAATTGGTCTGGGTTGGGGCTCAGGGGCCAATATTTTAAAGCTTTTCAGGAGTTTCTAATATGCAACCATCGCTGCAAACCTCTAATTAGAACACCAGTTATAAGGACTTTACATGGTAATATTGTCTTTTATAATACAACACCATTTCATATACATGAGTTGACAGGATGTAAGGCAATCAATCATAGAGAACACATCCCTTGTTTGCTCTCCTTTAGGAACATTTACTATGAATGAAACAATTCTCCAGATAATAGTAATCTAGCCTATCAAGGTGAAGATGGCAAATATTTAACGATTTTTGTTGGAACTCTTTCCAATAAATATTACATAATTCCTTGCCCTGAAGAAACTATACTAAATATACTTTAATTTTTTTCTTGACAGTTTCGTATCATCATTGTAGATATCTGTGATTGTATTATCTAGTCTTTTTGATATTTAAGCACCTTCACTAAATGGAGTCAGAGTTTGAAAGTTTTGAGGGTAGTGAGACTTATCATCCTCAGTCTCAATTACTTCTTAGTATTTTTTAAATGTGTTTTTATTGATTTCAGAGAGAGGAAGGGAGAGGGAGAGAGAGAGAGAAAGAGAGAGAGAGAGAGTGAGAAACATCAATGATGAGAGAGAATCATTGATGGGCTGCTTCCTGCACACCCCCTATGTGTCCTGACCAAGAATCCAACCAGTGACCTCCTGATTCATGGGCTGATGATCAACCACTGATCCACACGGGCTGGGCACTATTTAGTATTTTTAACTGTCTGACCTCACCCACCCATTTCCCTTTGCTTTTGCCCTTCCTGCTTCTAATCTAATGATGCCAATATTGATTATGCTATAATGACTTAATATAATTTGAGAAGATCATAAAGCTTGAGAGAGTAGGTAATCATGCTTATTAAATCAAATCCGTTTGATGTTGCATACAATTTATGGTTGGGAGGCTCTGTTGCGAGGACCCAGGGGTGTCTGTTCTCCTACAAAGGCAAGCATGTGAAGACTATGACTGATGTCTTCCATGTAATTCTTTACCAATGTTTTTCCTTTCATGACTGTATTCAGGAAATTTATGTTGGCAGAAAGTTGACTGCTAGATAAATGGGATATTCTTATATTAAAAAATCTAGGTTATTTAGAGCCTCGATCTGAGTGAGAGATGGCTGGAAGTTTCAGAGTGAAGAGATGACCTTGAACATGAGTTGAAGCACTGCTATCCTCCCTGAATGCTCTCGAGCCCTAACTAAGAATCACTCTGCCTGATGAAGGGGCCAGGAGATTGCCCAGGACACAATCTAGTTGATTGCAAATGATCCAAATTAGAAAAATAGTTAGAAATGTAAAGACAGAGGATAAATCGAGAAATGATATTTTACTCAACAATTCTTCCAAGTAGAGGTCCTATAATTAGTGAGAAAAATGATACTAGATGCAATTACCAAATTTATAGTCCACATGTACTTCAGATATTATGCTGACATTCGCTGTGCTGTAATTTCTAATTATGCTTTCACAGCGAATCAGAGCACCTAACTTGTAATTTGGAAAAGCCCAGAGATAGCATATTGGATTGCACAAAATATTTATCATTAGCACCTGGCTCTAATCCCTAAACATTGGAATGAATGAGCAATAACTGTGCTAGAAAATGTCAAATGACAAAGAAAAACTGTATGAATGTCTTGAACATACATGTAATTCATGGTTCCTTGGCTTTTCACATGTGAGCTTCCTAATCTTTCCAGAGTGTATTCTAACTTTATGAAGGTAGAACATTAAGATGAGTAGTATTAATAGTGTTAAATAATATTGACAGAATTAAAATATTATATAAGAAATGTGTATTTCATTTCTTAGAACTGCATAATTCTTTGCCTACTTCTGAAAAACTGTCACCTCTAAACTTATATAAGATTCCCTCACCTGTAACCTTTTAGAAGAATCCATCAAAAGATCAAAATATATGGTGTGGTGGTATTTGCGTTACTTGGGTTAGAACCAGGAGAGATTTTTACATATGAAGCATATTCGTAATATGAGATGCATATATATCCTCACAAAATAGTATCCCTAAGGGAAACTCCCTTTAAAACATCGAATATCTATCTAGTATCACTATACAACCTGTAAAGTTATTTCAGCTACAAAACACCTAAAAATGCTAATGTTGGCATATAACAATCCCACTTAGTCCCTTGGTCCCCAAGCTGAGTCTGAGCAGGCCAAGATGGGATTACACTCTATGACAGGGTTGGTCCTCTTTGCAACACCAAATGAGATAAAGAGCAAAAGACACAGATTCAGTACATATGAAAGGACTCCCTACTTACCCTAACTGTCCTCCAAAAAGAGTTTTTGTAGTTGGTTGAATTATACCTTCCCCCAAAGATATGCTCAAATCTTAATCCGTGGTACCTGTGAATATGACCTTATTTGCAAATAAGGTCTTTGTAGATGTGAGTAGTTATGATGACATCATACTAGATCAGAGCAGCCCTGAATCTAGTAACTGGTGTTCTCATAAGGAGAGGAGAGGATATCCTGAGATGCACACAGAGAAGAGGCCAGGTGAAGACAAAGGCAGAGACTATAACTATGAGGCAGGAATGGTAAGCATTGTAAGGAGTCACCAGAAACCAGGAAGAGTCAAGGAAGCCTTCAAAGAGACAGTGGTCCTGCCAACACCTTGATTTTGGACTTCTAGCCTTCAGAATTGTGAAAGAATAAATTGCTGTTGTTTAAAGTTCTCTCGTTTGTGGTAAATTAACCTCTAGGAAACTACTACAGCATTGAAACAAGAATTTTCCTATCAACAAGCCTGGGAGGAAAAAAAGAAAGCAGTCATTTCCAAACATCCTGGGAAATGACTACACCTCTCTCCCTTTTTTAAAATAAAATTTTAAAATTGATTTCAGAGAGGAAGGGAGAGGGAGAGAGATATAGAAACATCAATGATGAAAGAGAATCATTGATTGGCTGCCTTCTGCATGCCCCACATTGGGGATGGAGCCAGCAACCCGGGCATATGCCCTGACCAGGAATCGAACCGTGACCTCCTGGTTCATAGGTCGACACTCAACCACTGAGTCATGCTGGCTGGGCAATGACGGCATCTCTTAAACCACCCATCCCTCACCAGCTCTTTCCCTTCTGCTTCCCCAGCACCATGGTCCATTCCTAATGTTCACTTTTCTTTTCCTGGTCTTGGCTAAACCAAGCAATCCCTCCAACACTTCACCCTGCGCCATCAGTTACCATGCAACATATGTTCAAAAGCACAGCATTACAATCATGTTGGCATGTTATCTTTATAGTTTACTAGAGGACCGGTGCACGAAATTTGTGCACTCAGGGTGGAGTCCCTCAGCCTGGCCTGTGCCCTCTCGCAATCCAAGAGCCCTCAAGGGATGTCTGACTGCCAGCTTAGGCCCACTCCCCATGGAAGTCAGACATCCTTAGTGCTGCTGCAAAGGCAGGAAAGGCTCCCACAACCTCTGCTGCACTCGGCAGCATGAGCCCAGCTTCTGGCTGGGTGGGAGCACACTGACCACCAGGGGCCAGCTCCTGCATTGAGCATCTGCCCCATGGTCAGTGCACATCATAGTGACCAGTCGTTCCACCACTGGGCTGAAACCGGCTCTCCAACATCCCCCAAGGGGTCCCAGATTGCAAGAGGGCGCAGGTCAGGCCAAGGGACCCCACCGGTGCACAATTGGGGCCAGGAAGGGACACGGGAGGTTGGCCAGCCAGGGAAGGACCGCAGAAGGGCTCCAGGGCATGTCCGGCCCATCTTGCTCAGTTCTGATTGGCCAGACCCCAGCAGCAAGCTAACCTACCAGTCAGAGCGTCTGCCCCCTGGTGGTCAGTGCACGTCATAGCGACTGGTTGACCAGTCAACTGTCTGCCCCCTGGTGGTCAGTGCACGTCATAGCGAGCAGTTGAGCAACCTTAGCATATCATTAGCATATTACGCTTTGGTTGAATGGCTAACTGGACGACCAGACACTTAGCATATTAGGCTTTTATTATATAGGATGGTATCTTTTCCCTCCAGAAAAATAAGTGTTTTAGTGATAATAAAATTATATGTAAATCTGATTGCTGCAATTTTAAATAAATATAAATAAAAGTGCTTCCAATAAACATTTTTTGTTGTTGTTGTTTTCCTAGATTGGCCATTATGCAAGAAAAGATTATTTGCCAGAATGGGACTGACTTCTAATTTGGGCAGTTGAAGAATAAATCTGAAAATATATAATAAACTTAATTTTATCTGGTAGAAAATTATATTCAGTATTATAAATCATGGTTAACATTAATGAGACAATATCAAAATGCATTTAAAAATCTTATACTTCTCAATACTTCCATTCATGTAACCGGTTCCCACTGTTTCTACAAGGTCTTTGATAATTATTGTCCACTTGTTCACTCCAATCCAGCCACACTGGCCACCTGGCCATTCCAGGAGCTCTTCCAATTTTGCATTGGGTGTTCCCTCTCCCAGGCAAACTCCAATAGCCTCCTGGTGAATTTGCTCACTTTCTTCAAGCTTTTGCTCACATGTCACCTTCCACAATATGTCTCCTTGCCCCTGGCACTCTTGATATTCCTACTCATATAAAATTTGCTGTATTTCATAGCATTTATAATTTTCTAATAGACCACATAATTTATTTGTTTATTATATGCACTTTTGGCCCTTCTCTCCTGCTAGAATTACATCCTAAGGAAGCAGTGATTTTAGCTGGTCTCTCCTCCCCCAGCTTGAATATTCTAAGTGCCCAGAAAAGAGCTTGGTTCGTTCTTATAAAAAATACTTACTGAGTACTTACTATGTGCTCAATAAATATTTTGCTAGCCATATTGTGTGTAAAACCTTATGTGTTCTCTACTCTTGGGAAGTTTGTTTTTGAAAGAGGGAGATGGACATTAATTAACATGACTCATAACAGATTGTAAATTGAAGATACATACGTATTCTGAAGGAAATAAACAATCCTATAGAAATATAACAAAGGAACAACATCTGTATTTGGAGGTAGAGTTCCTTGATGAGGAACACTTTTGCTCAAATATAAAAAATTATTATTGAACTGAGATATGAAATATAAGTAGAAGTTAACCAAGGAAAGAAAGACTCTCTAAGGAAAGAGTATGTGCAAGTGTCCTGTGGGCAGCGGGAACGAAACGAGAGAGAGATAATTGGCCTATGTGATGGCTTTGGTCATTCTCCAAATAAATGGAAAGTCATTAACTTTTGGGTTTTTTATTGGGAAAAGTGGGGAGTGGGGAACCATGAGAGATATGATCATAATTATGCTTTGGTGAAATTACTTAGGCTACAGTCTGAGGAATTATGAGCTCTTTTGATTATTTAGGATCTTTTCAGATTTCTATTCATAGACAGAGGTTAAAATAAATTAAATAATTGTATTTTACCATAGTTAGGAATATTTTATGGTAAAAGTACAACATGTATTACAGTATGATTCTACCAATAGGTAATTTTTTAAAAATCTACTTTTTATTTTATAAGGTCAGAGAAACCCAAGTAATGAACATCCACCACTCTAAAATCTACGTGACACGTTAAACCTATAAGTAAGGTTTAAAAATAGTTTCTAGGTATCTGACTGTAGATAATAATTAAAGGAATGTGAATCTTAAATTATTTGTTAAATAAGCATAAATATTGTTTCTCAACTCATTACATATTTCAGTTCCTTGTTAGGCTTTAGTGAATATAGTTTCTAAACCACAAATAAATATTTAGTAACTTTAGTTCATGTTGATTTTTAAAAAGGAGGAAAAGTTGAAATAAAATGTCACCAGAACAGTAGGAGGTTTTCCCCATTCCCAGTATAATGATCTTTTGATCATCTTTCTGTACATGTAGGTCCTACAGGTCTGTAAAAATAGGCTCGCTCCCGCTGGGGATTGTGTGCAGCGGAGCTTCTCATGATCAATAATGCCACAAGTTTGTTCAACCAGAAAGAATCTTAATAATAAATACATGGAATTACAGAATTTCATACAATTTAAAACTTGCTTACACAGTTCTTAATATCTTATTTACAACCCAATTTCACAAATAGGGTGTGTGTGTGTGTGTGTGTGTGTGTGTGTGTGTGTGTGTGTGAAGTCACTGCACTATTTGACTGTAATCTCAATTTTGATCATTTTAAAATGTCATGAACACCAAAGATGTGTTCCTATTCGGAAAGTAAGAATAGTTTGTGTGGGTTTTATGTGGGGGAAGATATACGTCATGCCCTCCATAAAGGATGTCTAGTAGATTAGTATATAAACCACAGACGATTTTTGTTTTCACATCTTAAAGGAAATCTTCCCAGAATTAGTTTTGTATAAAAAACCAGTTTGTAACTGTACTTGCTGTAACTATTTTATTGGGGTTTTTTTTGTGCCAATTGCATTTTGTGGATTGTTATCACATAAAACTATAACCCAGACAGTTTCAGAGATAACTACTGTGATAGAACTCAGCAGGAGTAGCACAAAGTTATCTTCTATTCTCACTTTATGTATTTTGGTTGTCTGAATTTTTATTTGCCCAAATAGCAAATAATATTGGCATTAAATTAAATTCTTCATGGAGTTTCAGTTGTCTACACTCACTCTGTGCCTACTCCTCTAAAAGCCTTTCCCTCGTCTTCTTTATCTTATAAACCTACTGTTGATTGTCCTTTAGTTAGGGGATCTGATGAGGGGGAGAAAACTTTGGATTTTTTGATTCCTGGACATGTTCAAATTGAGAAGAGAAAAAAGGCCCTTCTTACATTTGTTCTTTTCAAAAAATGTTCTTATTGACTTTTAGAGAGAGGAATGGAGAGGGATAGAGAGACAGAAACATAGATGACAGAGAAACATCATCGATAGGCTGCCTCCTGCATGCACCCCCACTGGGGATCAAACCCGCAACCTGGGCATGTGCCCCGACCAGGAATCGAACCAGCAACCTCTTGGTTCCTGGGTCAGTGCTCAACCGCTGAACCACACCGGCCGGGCCCCTTTGGTTCTTTATTACTCTTTTGTTGTTTAGCATTTTGTGATAACATTCCCATTGCAAATCCATAGTTTTTTAAAAAATGTTATGTTATATAGGTTAAATTTGTACATGAGAGGGTTATTTGTTCATTGATATAGTACTCCTATTATCACAATGTCAGTCTGAAAGAGTGCCTTGGTCCTCTTAAGCAAATGACAACAAAAACCCTTAATTACCCCGAGCACTGAAGTAGGAAACAGCAGGCCTGCATTTAAGTGTATAATAGCTCTGAGCTGTATAACTATCTTTAGGTCACTTAAATGTTCTGTTCTTCTTCCATGAAATAGGGGTAATAATGCTTTGCACTGTTATCTTAGTAGCATTCATGAAAATATATTATAAAATGAAAAACCTTACACATCCATAAGGTTTTATTTTTAACATTAGATTAAGAACAAAAGTAGCACTGGCATTTACTAATTTTGTTTATCCAACATCTCTTGTATTTTAGATACACCAAGTAATATGTTATTTTACTAATTCAAGAGTCTGTGAGTACTTATTTATTTATTCTTTCCCAGTTTTGTTGAGATTCAGTTGGCATATAACTATTTCAGGACACAAGGCGGTGATTGGATATACATATATGTGGTGAAATGTCTATCATAATAAGGTTAGTTGACATAAGAGGCTGTGAGTACTTAGATTAAATTTAAGGTAATTAGTCAAAGGTCCCTCTTAATTGGAAAAGACTATATGGGATTTTAAACTAAAACATTGATTAAATCTTGGTCCTAAAGGTGAAGTTCATGATGAATAAAATTCAGACATATCTGTAGGTAAGTAAAATTATCTGGTTTTCCATAGTTCAACAAACACTTGAGTGACTATATTTTTAATCAAAAAGTGATTTAAACATGCTTGACATTCTAAATATTATTAAAATAACTAAAAAATAATTGCTCTCTTTTTGTAACTAAATATTTATTGTAAAGCAGATGAACACTATGATTTGATATCAAATTTATTAATATTAAAAAATTTCAAACGGTTACAAAACTCTTTGAAAATTGATAAAACTTAAAAGCATATCATCTACTAAAGGTAAAGGAATAAAATATATATTTCATATAAATGGAAATGAAAATATAAAGCTTGGGTAGCAATACTTTTACCAAACTGACTTTAAAAACAAAGGCAATCACAAGAAACAAAGAAGGATCCAGCAATTCCACTGCTGGGTATTTAGCCAAAGAAACCCAAAATACTAATTTGAAAAGATATATACATCCATATGTTTATTGCAGCATTACCTACAATAGCATATTATGGAAGCAACCTAGTGTCCATCAACAGATAAATGGATAAAAATGTGGTATATATATTAGCATATTATTCAGCCATAAAAAAGAATGAGATCTTGCCATCTGCAACAATATGGATGAACCTAGAGGTTATTACGCTAAGTGGAATATATCAGACAGGAAAGACAAAATACCATGTGATTTCACTTTTATGTGGAATATAAACAACAAAACAAACAAACAGAACAGAAACAAACACATGGATGCAGAGAGCATTTTGATGATTGCCAGGTGGCAGAGGAGTTGGGATGACGGGTGAAAAAAGGGAAGGGATTAAGAAGTACAGATTGGTAGTTACAAAATAGGCGTGGGGATGTAAAATATAGCATAGGGAATATAGTCAATAATATTGTAATAGCTGTGTGTGATGTCAGATAGGTACTAGATTTATTGGGATGATCAGTTCGTAAGTTATATAAATGTCTGACCTTATGTTGTCCAAGAATCTAAAACAATGAATGTTAACTGTAATTTAAAAAAATAAATGTGTAAGTCCAGCCAGGCCTTCAAAGCAAAAATTAATTAATATGTAACGAGAATCAATTTTGCTGTTCTGGCAATCATTCATTCATTCATCTAGCCAACAAATATTTATTGAGACAACAATCCTACCAGGCACTGCTCTTAGTTGTTGGAATACATCAATGAATAAAACAGGTAATATCTCTGACTTCATGACTTCATTTAAAACAAATGAGGAAACTAAGGCCCAATAAATTACTTGTCCAAAAGCATATGACTAGTATAATAATAAGTATTTATTTCCAAATCATCATATACCTAGTTAATGATAGAGCTGGGATTAAAATCTCTCAGGCTATGGAAATTTTCACAATTCTACACTGTTCCTCCTCTCTTCCCATCTCACCACCCACTCATCTGTTTATAATAACTTTTAAATAGTAATTTATCAAATGTTGATATTAGATTCTCCTACAGTATGACAAAAACAATACAATTTTTAGCATCTACAGTGACACATTCCCCTTGTGTCTTATTTTCCAAATTCTGAAGTAAACAATCATCACATCTTATAATTGTGATTCTGACAGCATGGGGCACAGAGAATTGGCATGAAATATTCAATGACTGATTACCTCTGATAAAAAATTTGGAGAAAAATTTAAGCTATTGTTACTAATTCCACCCTCTGTGTTTTTCCCAAATGAGTCTGTTTGTTTGTTTGTTTTTATGGTCTTAGTACAAAAATAAATTTCTCTTTAACCCTAAAATTGTCTTTGGTTAGAACTTAACATAACCTACAAGAAATATATTAATTTTTACTACTATTTTGGAATAAACTATCAAGCTAATTTTATTCTATTTTCCTCTTTTATCATTTGAAATTTTGAAAAGTTAATACCTTTGAGTGCTAGAATTTATATCTATATTATGCCAATAATTAGAAGGCAGCTGCTTCTAAAACATGTAAATGTTGGAGCAATGTCAGTCATACAGTTGTATTTTGTTTTCTTGCTTTCAATTTTTAAAAAATGTGTTCCACCTACAAAGCTTGCATTGATACTGGTTATTTTTAGCTTTCACTCATCCTATGTATCAGTTGAGGTTTCCAATTGTTCCCCATATCACTAAGAGAATACAGCTATTTTCTGCCAGGTAAGTATTCGGGGTTTCTTTGGGAAAAACATTGAGCTCACTTTTTAATTTCCTTAGTCTTACACATTCTTACACAAAATAGACAAACAAACAAATAAACACACATATAGATAACTGTATATATATATATATATATATATATATGTATGTATATATAATATAAATATACATATATATCGATACTTCCTACTTTTATGATTCTGTATATCATTAAGAAGACTTTCTCTGAATAAAACTCCTAGATAAAAGGGAGTCTATTTAATTGACTCTAAAAATAATTCTACTTGGTTATGAGAACTTGTGTCACTAAGAAATATCTAACTATCTATATATCTATATATCTATCTATATATATATATACATATATATATATAAAGAGGTATTATGCAAATTAGCTGGGACACCATAACAGTAACAACTGGCTCAGGAGGAGGCTGAGCACACAGATGGGCAGGAGGGGACTGCGTGCAGCCCCCAGCCCCAGCAAGCGGAGACACCCCTGGCCCCAGCAGCCGCGGCGACGCTGGGGCCTGGGGTGGACCTGGAACAGAGACACAACACACAGGGGGGCCCACTCCTGCTGGGAGACAGCATGCCAGCAGTTCCACCTCTGCGTGTGAGCTACAGAGGAAATACCTTTTCTGACCGCTCATTGGCTAAGCTCCCTGTACACCACTCACAGTGTTCTTGGTAACTTGGGTAATAAGATTCCAAGAAGGTGATCTAGGGTTTTTCCACCTCACTCCTGGAGGAAAAAATGAAGGTCCACTGCTGGAGGGGCTAAGAAATGTCATATCTTGCCCTAGCCAGTTTGGCTCAGTGGATAGAGCCTTGGCCTGCGGACCATAGGGTCCAGGTTCGATTCATATCAAGGGCATGTACCTAGGTTTCAGGATCCTCCCTGGCTGGAGCCCAGGTCAGGGCTCATGCAGGAGGCAACCAATTAAAGTGTCCCTCTCACATTGATGTTTCTCTCTGTCTTTCCCTCTCTCTTCCACGGTCTCTAAAATCAATGGAAAAATATCCTCAGGTGAGGATAAAAAAAAAAAGAAAGAAGAAATGTCATATCCTATGAAAGAGACATCTTGAAAATGCCTAAAGAAAGTTGTCATGTTTTCATGGTGAAGGGACTAGAGTCCGTGTTGATGAAAACACCTTGGTGGCTGTAGTGGCTGGCAGTGGCAGCAGCAGAGAGGTGATGGGGGTGGCACCTTCCCCTGATCAGCCAGTTGCCTCCTGCAGAGGGAAGCTAGACTGTGAGACATCCCCTGAGGGCTCCTGGACGGTGAGAGGGGGTAGGCTGGGCTGAGGGATCCCTCCTCCAGTGCATGAATTTCGTGCACCGGGCCTCTAGTTTTATTAATAATCTACTTGATCATTATCCCTAATTGCTATACATATCTTTGAAAATGTTTTTGACAAAAGAGTAAATATGATGGCATTTTCTAATGGTGGCATAACATGATTTTGTGAATAGAGCTAATACAGATAAAGTACCTAATGATAACATATACTCTAATAAATTAGTCCCTTATAAAAATAAAACTAGGGTATACAAAGCATAAGATAGTTTTAGCTAAACTCATCAATTTTCATTTCAACCCAAGCAAAGTAATACACTAGTTTATGTCCAGCATTGCCAGGATTTCAGAAAAAACTAAAATGCCTTAGTCCTGAAAAGAGGGGTTTCCCATAATTAAAGCATTATTAAATCAGTATCTATATTTAAGAAAGCAAAGCCTTGTTAAATTTATGCACTTACAAGGTAGAAACAACATGTTCTGTGATAATATAATCAGGCCCAGCACTGAAATAAATAGCACACTTTTAGTTATGCCATGCCAGCATGCTTCCAACTTAAAGTCAAATTGTACAGAATCTGGATGTGATCATAGCAAATAATTTCAGGAAATATGTCACATATAGCATACAGTATCATATACTGTCTTGACTGCTTTGTCTTAGTCACATTGCTTTATAGTACTTTGTCAAAAAAATAGTAATGAGTTTGTTCACAATGTCAACCTTAGCCACATAGGATGTGGGGAACTTGTTTCGACATTGGGTCATATGAATAATGACAAAATAAATGGGACAAGTGATAGGAAGTGGCACTGTGGGCTCAATATCAATCTATTGCATACAAAGCTGTCAAAAGAAGCTAATAATATATTAGGCTGCAGAATGAAATGAAGTGATCATCTCATTGGATTCGACACAAATCAGACCCCATCTGATGTACAACACTAATTTATGGGAGTCACTTTTCAAAAGGAACATTGATGAGTTCAAGTGCTTTCTGAATTAATTAAATGTTCCTGAAAGCTTGCAATATGAGTGATAATTTTTTTTAAAAAGTGAGGATGTTAATATGCAGACTGGAGAAGTTAGCAAAATATTTGTGCTTTTAAATATCTTAAGAGATATTATGTAGCAGAAGGATTAAATTTATTTTGGCTTCCTGAACCAGTACTATCACTTAAATATATTAGTAGCTACCTAAGGATGAAGGACCATTAAAAGTAAATATAAACATTTTTAAAAAGTAACTGACAGGGTCTGCTAACTCTGGGGATGTTTCATTTTACACATCCTTTTCTTCAAAAAGCCTTATGTGCAACTTTAAATGGCAGGATGTGAAAGCATCAACATCCATAGAGTTTGTAAAGTAAGTTTTAAAAAGATGAAGCATTTTGAGGTAAAGAGTCTTAAAGTATACTAACAGAGAGAAGCTGCTAATCACTATAGGAGTGAAATTCCGTCTGTCTGCAACCCTGTCCTCATCGTCCTAGGAACTGTCAACAGCATGAGTGAGCAGAGAAGATCTGCTGTAGCCCCCTTATGATTCCTATGGAAGGGATAGCCTTGAAAATGTGAATATTATTACTTGATTGGATAAAGAAAGCTGTGATCACAATACACGCAGTATTCCAAAGAACACAGTGAAAAGGAGACAGCGTCAGGTGCTCTTTAAGGACAGAGGTAATTATGATCCTAACGTCTGGAAGCCGCCACAGACATTTCTTATTTCTCTGCACAGAGCTAGATGATAAAGCAAATGGCCATTGGTAGGGGCTGGCTCCAATAATGAAGAATGTGATTATTATACATATGCCATTTGGAATAGAGGAAACACTACCTGCAATAAAAACTCTGAAAAAATGTCTGTAATGGAGCCAACTTTAACTCTGAAGCAACTCTTCTAATTTCTAGAAGAGACAGGTAAAATCTGGCTTATACATTACATTTAATAATATTAATAGAGATCACAGTTACAATGATTAAAATAAGAACACTGATTCTGGCAATGTCAGACTAAACTACACTCCAAAACGATACTGACTCATTGAAAAGTAGCGTGTCCTCTTGGAGGTTTCCATAGACAAAGACAAAACAATTAGGTCACCAAATAGCAAATTCTTTAGACTATATGTCATGACTAAGTCTCATTTTTATTCAGAGGTATAAAAGAAAATTTGACATTTGTTAAAGAGGTTATGTTTGTATGTGTTTTTCTGAATAGAGAATCAATATCTTTATGACAAAAAGCTTTTAACTTGGAGAAACTTATAGCATTTAAAATAATTAACAACTATGATGCAGAATGTAGCATCTTAATGGTTTTCTGCAGCCCACTTCCCCCTCACCTTCACCCTAACATCATATCAGAGAGAATTCAAGGTTTTAATGCTAAGATGGAATATTTTAAAACAATACATTCCTACTTCATTTCTTTAACGTAATCAGTGTTTAAGAGATCTTTCTACATTCCCAGGAGAGAGTAGAGAGACAGATAAACAGATGGACAGAGAGATAAATGGGTTTACCTCTTATTAACTATGTGACCTTAGGTAAATTACACAAACTGTCTAATCTTCTATTTTGTTATCTATAAAGTGGGGTTAAAAGGGTACCTAGCTCTTAGGAATGTTCATAAAATCAAATAAAAGTAGGTAAAATGCTTAGCAAGTACCTGAAACACAAGTTTATTCTTAAGAAATATTACTTACTATCATCATACAGTCTTTTAAGAGGCCTCCTCTTTAACTCCTTAAGGAAAGTTCTCATAAATTGTATTTAAAGAGACTAATAATTGAAGTAATGAGAGAGTCAAGTGAGTCAGTATTTATTGAGTGCTCAGTATGGGTCAGACATCTGTCATCTCATTTCCTCTTCACTGTATTATAGCATTTTAGCATGAGTAAACAGGCTTACTGGAATATAACCAGGCCCAGATTATCAGAGAGAAAACATTCTTACTCCTTACCAAGGCTCTAAGTAA
>NW_005871106.1:1387478-1400354 GCF_000147115.1 Myotis lucifugus
GGGTTCCTTGTGCTCTTTGCGCGAGACACGAGAGTATGGTAAGGAAGTGATTTTTTTTTTATTTCCCACAAAGAATATGCTTTACTGATTTTAGAGAGGGGAAGGGGAGGGAAGGAGAGAGAAAACATCGATCGGTTACCCTCCCTTTACACGGCCAAACCCAGGGGATCGAACCCCACACTGAGGGTATGTGCCCCTGCCTGGGGAATCGAAAGCGGGCAAACTTTTGGTGCATGGGGGACGGCGTTCCCACCCCACTGAGCCCCCGCCCGCCCCAGGCTTATGAAGTTATTTTTTTTTTTTAAAAAAAAAAAGGCACATATAAGCCGTTCTCTTCCACAGAGACTCTTCTGTGGGGTCTTCACAGTGACTCTGTGTTCCCCTGGGTATCATCTCAAGGGGCCTTGCGCGAGAGCTCTTTTCACACCCCGCTGAGTATTTCTCCAGCAGCCTCTCTCTCTCTCTTCTTCCTTTGCACTTTTTTCTCCACCGGCGCTGGGGTAACATAACACCCTGGGGCGGCGCCGCTAACATCTGTTCTTTCTGGCCGCCCTCCAGAAGGGAGCATCACCCCCGAAGCTTTTTATAATCCTGATTTCTGGGCCCCATCCTCCGGAAATTCTGTTTCTTTGTTACTAATGTTGTGGCCTCACCCCATAACAAAGAAACAGAATTTCCGGAGGATGAGGCCCAGAAATCAGGATTTTAAAAAGATTCCCAGGTGATTCTAATGTGCAGCCAAGGTTGAGAACCACTGAACTAGGTCCATGTTGGTGGAGAGAACACAGCAAATGAAAGGGAACATTCTGGCAATGAGCAAATAAATAGACCGCCCAAATGAAACACATGCTCTTATTTTCAGTTCCATGTTCTCTGGGACAATTTGTTGAATTTCTAAAATCTGCAGGTCACTTAGCTCATCCTCCTTCAATCTTGAATCATTTTATAGTTTGACTCCAGTCTCCTTCTATCCTCAGTCCTGCAGTTAATGCCCCTTTCAGCTTGGCTGCCTTGATTAATAGCTCTGTAAGGTCTACATTCTGTGTTGGATGAACTATTTTGTGTTCCCAAGTAATTTTTTACCTCTATATGCTGGCAACTTCAGCTGCAAGAGAATAAATAACCACCTGCCACCACATTTTGGAAGCCAGGCTATCACCATGGGGAAGTATATTTTCCTATCTTCTCCCATCACCTGTGGACGAATTGGTGGAACAGGTGGCATTTGCCCAAGCAGTTCTCCTAGGCCTGGCAAAGCAGCCACTTCCTGCTCAGACAATAGATGGATTTAAACCTCCAATTAATCACCACATAGCACTTCGCCATAAGTGGTGCATCATGTGAAGTTATTTTCCTTGTAATGACACTGGTATTTCACCTAAATTGGGCATGAAATAGATCTGGGCATTAGTTTGGATTAGCAGAGGACTCTGACTATGGCACACCTAATAATTCTAATTACCGTTTTTGAAAACTTGTTATGTAATAGGTGCTATACAAAGCACCAGATCAATATTATTTTTATCTTTTAACAATAGAATAAGGAAAGAATGCCAATTGCACAAGTGAGGACACTGCGACTCAGAAAAGTTCAGTAAGGTTTCACATCAAGCTAGGATGTTAACAAGTGGCAACGGAGGGTGACTCTGACTGTGAAGATCTTCTCTCTCTACCCACTTAACCTTGTGACCTGAAGGAATTGTATCTATACTTAATAGCGCTTAAGAAGATCCATGACATGGGCAAAAGAATTATTGAAATATAATATATGTATGGGGAAATTTAATAAACCCTTATTGTTATAACTTATTCATGAAGAGAAAATGAAAAAGATATTTGATTAGAAATTTGAAATAGCTGTCATTTTAACATGCCCTTTTCCCCCATCGTTGAGAAACAATGCTGCCTGGTTACTTCATTCTGGTGCTCTTCCCCTGTAATTCACACCTACTGCAAGCGCAGGTAAACATCTGGTCTTACAGCGCTGCCCTGTGGGGCCTGGGGTGTGGGGAGCTGCAACCAGAGCAAGATAGTTCTCTGGCTGCTGCTTTTTCTGGGAGTAATAAGCCATTTGTGTCTCTAACCTAGGGTTTCATGTCTCCTGTTAGTATATGTGTATACAACCAGCAGGCTAACTTGTTAGCTTGCATGATGAGTAATTTGAGAGCCTTCTCAGTTTCAGAATTAACACCAGAGGTTCTCAAAATTGGCTCCTGGACCAACTGCAATAGCATCATGTGGAGAACTTGTTAGAGAAGCAAAAAAAGTATTGGGCCTCAGCTCAGATCTACTGAATCAGCAACTCTGGGGTTAGAGCTCAGCGGTTTATCCTTACGCAGCCATTTGGGTAATTCTGATGCACATTAAAATTTATGAACAATAGGGGGACCTATAAGCTGATAGATACAGCACCTGGATTAATCTGAAAAGTAATCATGTTATTTTAAATCTTAGAACACATATACTTATGTGAATAGGGGGTTAAGTTTCTTATATGTGAATAGGGGGTTAAGTTTTTCCTTAAGTTTCCTTTTCAAGGCTTGTGCGAAGCGATTGAGGAGGTGACTCAGCTGTGAATCCAGCAAGCAGAACCGATAAGCATGGTCAGGCTGACCCACCAGGAGTCAAAACATCATCTCATCAATATCATCTCATCGCCTGATGACTAAATGACAATAGTTGATGAAGTCCGTTCCTGGTCTCCCCCTAGCCCCTTTCCCTATGTAATCCTGTCCCCTGCACCTTGCTGGAAGGCAGGATTTGATGCTTGTAAGCACCCTGTCATCTTGGTTGGCTACCCTTCTCAATAAATGTCTAATATGATTCAACCCTGCCTTCGTTATTGGGCACAGCGACAGGTAGCCCGAGCCCAACCGGGGTTTCCTGGTAACATGAACTGCTGAAATGTACTTTATTCATATATCTCTAGTTATAATAGTTTCATGCGCCTTAATAACATAAATCAATTTTGAGCACACAACAGCTCTACCTCCAAAATAGTTTATATTCTTGGAAGAAATAACTCCTACTAGTATGTATTTTGAGTACTGATAAAAAAATTCTCTAATGTAGTACAAACTCTACATTCATGACTATGATCTAGCTCTACTCAGAAGTTTCCTCAATTCTAAATACTTCATTACTTAAGCTAAAAATAATCATCTGTATTGAGCATCAATGAAAATGAAAAGCCTATTTTATCAGTGTCCCTAGTAGGAATATGCCTTGATTTTAAAAATATAATTACTGATTTTTAGAAATTCTGATTATTCATCATAAAAAACTCAGAGTATAGTAATGAACATACATTATGCCAGCCCCTGTATTACCCATTAAATACCTGTCATCCTGTTTGAAGCTTAACCCACATTGATGAGCAAGGCAGTATTATTACTTCCATAAACACATGAGGAAACTGAGGCTTACTGAGACCAAGTAACTTGAGGAAGGTTGTGTCTGACAAGTTGCCAAGTGGACATGTGACCTCAGGACTGCTCTGTCCTGGACCCGAGTTCCTCCTGTTGATATCTGTTTCCTTTGCTCCTCATATAAACTGCTTGTAGCCTATAGCTGTGTGCTGATTTCCACTAAGTACTTAATAAATATAAACTTACGTGGAGTCACATAAAACATAGCTAATAAATATACCAGAAACATGAAATCAAGATCAAAACTGCTATATCTAACAGCTGCTCTTTATGCTAATTCACATATGGTAAGCTATAATAGTTCCCTCCAGTGACTTTTTCAATTTTATGGAAGATAAATTGAACTGGAAAACCCTAAGTAAAGAGC
The DNA here is from genome assembly GCF_000147115.1 of Myotis lucifugus. Taxonomy (NCBI): domain Eukaryota; kingdom Metazoa; phylum Chordata; class Mammalia; order Chiroptera; family Vespertilionidae; genus Myotis; species Myotis lucifugus. The sequence goes on from NW_005871106.1 coordinate 1,391,274, forward strand.
AAATTCTCTATTTTTTGTACCATATGTGTAATTTTAAACATCTTATTTTTGGGGGGTGTAGGAAAATCATAAAACCTCTCCATCATATTAATAATAAAAAAGCATAGACTGTCCTTGAGCTTGCTAACAAAAATTTACAAAAGTAAGAGCAGGCGTGGTACACAAATGAAAAGGTTTACATTTGTACAAACAGTAATAGATCCTCAAGTAAGGAAAGGAAAAGGAGAAAAGTACTAAGGGACAACTTCAGTTTCTATGTGAAAAGCTGGCAGCCAACCAATTAACAAAACACAAAGCCTCAGGCAAGGGAACTGCTATCACACTCTACCAAATAAAATGAACTTCACCTTTTAAAAGCTCTAATCAAGCTAAACTAATTTATTAAACAGTATAAGACGTGAAATCCAAGCCTTTCAATGACATGGAGGCCAGAAGAACAAGTATAATTACTTCATTCATTAGCAAGTGGATTAAAAATAATGTAATACAATGTAAATTAAAATAATGCACTTGGAAACATTCAATAAACTGTACAATGACCAGGTTCACTGTAGGTGGTCAAGATATGACATCATATATAGTTTCATTTCCCATTTAGGACGAAGTTACCAGGATACTTTCTGACAGCAGGGGTCCTGGAGAATGCAGATTGCTCAGCTTGTACTTTGGGATCTCAAGGAGAAAGTTGCATCATAATCTGTGTACGTCAGGCCTTTAAACCTCTTAGGGAAATGAAAACAGTACACACAGGAATAACACTAAATATGTGGGAGAAGGGAAGCCAGCGCTGATTTTTGTGGGCCAGGGGAGAAAAGTTTTAAAAAGCTGAGGTAGATTTGCAAAGCAAGAGAGAATGAAAATGTGCACTGAGTTCTACAGTTTTGATGGGAATTGAAATGGTACAAGAGCGCTCACAGACGAGTAGGTCAAGTCTGAAAGGTTAAGAGTCAGAATGAACTAAGCACGTCATTCTAAAAGCTAGCCTCTGCCTTCTCCAAACTTTACTCATAGAAGTGAGACACACAGAGAAATAAAACAATTTCAGTTTGGCTCATTCTTTCTTCCTTAGCCCAGTGTCTTCAAAATTAGCTGAAAAGGAAAGATAATTACTAAAGGCTAGGAATCACATAACGTGTCAGGAAAATCAACGGTTTTGGCTCCCAGGACTGACTGCAAATTCTCATTCCAGAGCTTTCTTACTTCTGTGATCGAGGGCAAGTTACTTAGCATTTCTAACCCTCAGTTTTCTGACCTCTAAGATGGGGGCAAAAGGGTGCAATTCAGAGGCTTTTTAAAAATGAAATTTGTATGATAACGTTTAGCTCCTTTTTCTTCACATCACTTCTCAAAATCTAGGACCCGAGTGCTTGCTCTGAGAAAGTATGAGTGGTTTCTTAGACATGGAATTAGTTTTCCCCCATCCAAGCTACACTTAGGGCTCAATATTTTGTGATCTATCCGTATTTTTGCAATGAGATGGCAGGAGAAATGAGAACGCCTCAGTCGAGGCATTTTGCCATCCTTGTTAGAATGACTGGGCTCTTTTCTCACTTATGAAACACTTCGCTAAAAAAAAAAGTCTTAGACAAGGTTCAGTGTTCAGTGTGCTGAGAATCACCCTTGAGGGGAATGACAGTGCTCCTTCAGAAGATCCTCCTCGTGTCCTTGGCTGCTAGTTTTTTTCCCCATTGCATTCAATTTTACACTTTCTTCGTCTTCATTCTCTTTTTAAGAGTGTGTGTGCTTCTGTGTGTGTGTGTAGGTGTACACATGTATGAATAGTTAAAGACATGTCAATTGTCATCTTACCCAGGAAGTCTCCTATCTCATTCTTTGTAATTAGTTCAACTTTTATGACTTCATGAAGGTTTCCATAACCCGCTCCTCTCCAACTAGATTAGATGCCCCTTTTGTTAGATTTCCTAATACCTTGAATACATAGGTAGTCTGATGCTCCCCACAGCATATATGTTTTTATATTCTTTCCTATACTAGGCTGTGAGTTCTTTGAGGGCAGGAGCCATCTGATTCCTCTTTGTATCCTGGATTTAGTTGCCTGGCATGTAATAAGGCACTCAGTAGACAACACAAGATACTTATCTAGAAGCAGCAAAAAAAGTCACCCTTTCCTTTATCATTTAAATAGTAAATATTATTCCATACATCGAAAGGGAAAGGATTCATTCATTCTTTATTCAATGCTCCTCCAAGTCAATCTCAAATATAAGATAGCACTTCCCTGTTCCAGCTCTTCATTCATGTAAGCAATTCTCCAGTGCTATGCCTTACAGACCATCTCAGTGCAGTCATGCACTGTTTAACGACAGCGATACATTCTGAGAAATGCATCACTAGGTGCACTCACACAAACCTACACGGTATAGCCTATACACACCTAGGCTGCATGGCAAAGCCTACTGATTGTACAGTGCAAGCGCGTACATCATGCTACTTTACAAAGAGATTAACTCAAACACAGAGAAATGATGCAATCAAGAGATGTGGTAAACATGAGATGGGGCTGCTACAGGTGTAAAATGGCATAATCCTTTACAGCAAAGTTTTTAATAAGCAGAAAGAGTACACTCAAAAATAACGATAAAACATATATTATACAGTAAATGAATAAACCAGTAATATAGTCATTTATTGTTATTACAAGATGTACTGTGCATAACTGCATATTCTATATTTTTATACAACCGGCAGTGCAGTGGGTTTGTTTACACCAGCATCATCACAAACACGCGCGAGTAATGGATTGGGCTTCAATGTTATGATGTTTATGGCATCACTAGGGTGTTAGGAATTTTTCAGTTCCATTATAATCTTAGGGGACCCTTGATGTATATGCAGCCCATCACTGACCAAAGCTCATTATGCAGTGCATGACTGTAATTCTCTCTTAAGTTCAATATTTCAAGTTCTTCTTTACTTAGCTTGCAAAATGCAATTTACTCTGTGCTTGCAGGTAAACAGTGCTGATTTATTTTTCCCTTTTAATTATAGGTCTAAAGAGAAAAACAACTCAAAAATTTCTGCAGCATTAAACAAAGAAAACCTAGGTATTAGTCAAAGTGCAATTCCAAAGCATTAGGCCCAAGCATCCTACTGGATAAGGAAGTGTTCTCCCTTTGGGAAAAATTCATCTGTATCAGAGCTCCTGGGCACTAAAGTTGAGCACCACGCGTCAGCATTTAATTGCATACATCTAAACTCTGACAAAGGCAGAAATCTCTTCACGCTGTAATTAATAAAAACTCTAAATTTACACATCAGGCTCACTTTTTTAGAGTGCCCACTGAGATAATTATACTGGTTGTTTCACTTCTGTCGGCTTCATTTAGAGAAGAAGCCCAAAGGCCAGGGATGCCTCTGCACTTTCTATCCATAGCACTAACTACAATATATGCATATAACATTTGTGAAACAATAATACTAGGTTTTAATATATTTTTGTAACAAATCCTTTTGAATAGTTCAGGGGCTATATTAGAGTCAAGTTCTGTTTATTTTCTTGATATTTCGATATTGATTCCAACATGAGAAATTATAGGCCATTAGTGTACCACTTAGAATTTTCTCTTCTTGAATATTTTTAGCAGTGCATTACTGGTACTTAATTCTGCATGTGAACCATAATATGGTTTTCTCTAGACCCAAAGCCAATCATTTCATTAAAACTTTTCTAAGGAATAGCTCAGTAATAAATGTTCTTAGTGCTTACACTTTGCCAGACAGTGTTTTAAGTGATTTACAGACAAAAAAATTGAGATGTATTTTAAAACTTGTTCAATATCTCAGAACTAAGGAGATGGAAATTTAGTATTTGAACATATTGATTCTGGAGTCCATGGTCTTAACCACTATATCTTAAACAAAGTTTATACTATAGTAAGTGAGGATTTTTCAATTTTGAAAAATGAAGTTGAATCATAAAATGCCTGACAAAAACTATTAAACTTAATTGTAGTATTTTAGTCTTATATCAGCTTTATTTGAATACTTTTTATTACTAATCTCATACTTAACAATATTTTATGTAATAAGCTCTATACCAACTGATAGAAATTTGTTATTATTTCTAATTTTCATTAAAATATAAATGCTTTTAGCCCGGCCAGTGGTGTTCAGTTGGTTGAATATTGACTTATGCATTAAGAGGTCACTGGTTCAATGGTCACTGCTTCAATTCCGGTTAGAGCACAAGCTGGGGTTGCAGGCTCGATCCCCAGTAGAGAGCGTTCAAGAGGTAGCTGGTGGATGTTTCTCTTTTATCCATGTTTTTATCTCTCCCTTCTTCTCTCTCTAACATCAATAAAAACATTATATATATATGTTTTATTATACTAAATATAATATTCTATGTCTAAAGAGAAAAACAACTATTATACTAAATGTTTTTAATATGTGTAGTATAATAATGCCTTTGGAAAATTTGTATAGGAAAAATAAAAATAATTTATTAAATAAATCTTAATAGTAATACCTTGTTATGAACTACACAAGCATGCATGCTTGTATATGCACACAAAAACTCATTCAAGTTTTGCTTTTCCACATTATTTCTTCACTTTTCTTCCTAGATTTCTAAATACTATTTTAAAATGGCCCATTTATTCTTCTACTAAATGCTTGCAATGTTTTTATATATTATGTTAAATCATCCAGCAAATATTTGTTGATTGCAGTGTTGGCATATACACATCAGTAAACAGAGTAAACATCTGCCACATTTACACTCTAGAATCAGAAGACAGACAATAAACAGTAGATGTAATAAATAAGTAACTTTATATGTGGTTAAAAGGTGATATGTGCTATGGAATAACAAAAAACAAAGTTGGGTTAGTTAATGAAAATTGCTGGAGAGCTGGAGTTGAAATAATCCTGGAACATTAAATAGGGTGGTCCGAGTAGGAATCATTGAGAAAGGACTATCTGTGCAAAAAGACTTGAAGTAAGAGAGGCAGCCAGCCATAGGCTATTTAAGGGAAATGTATCTGGGTTAGTTGAGGATGTGTTTAGTACTTAAAACTAATTGTAAAATCTTATTAATGTGAGTGTTAGCAAAATATGGTGTTAGAGAAAACTTAAAGTCTAAAGTACCAGACTGATCAGTCAAAAGCCCAGGATGGTCATCATTTCTCTCCTACAAATTGACTCTGGCTTAGAAGAATACCTGAGATAAGAAATCGAAATTCAAAAATTTTCAACAAAAAGAGTTCCTCAACGGGAACTGTGGGGGCAAGATGACAACCAACAGGCAGGCTCCTGAAATGATCACATTTACTATTTTAATCAATTGAAAAAGAATGGGTATCAAGTTGAACTTCCCCAAAGGTTAGAACCTTAAAAATGCCTAGAAAGCATGCTGCAGGAACACTGAATAAAGACATTGATAAGAAAGAAGTGACTAAAACTTTTTCAACAAAACTTCTGTGCTGGATAAAGTTGGGTCTGTTAGAAAAAGGCAGTTCTGGAGGTCAGATGGAGAACATCCTCCTCCACCAGGGGAGTGAGAAGAAGAATGATAGTGGCTTCAGAAGCCAGCCTCAAAATTTGCAGTCCCCCCAAGCATAGAGAAAGAAGAGAAGTCTTTGTGGGCTAGAGAAAGCCCCATCTTCTTCATGCAGATGTAAATGAGCAACGCCAGGAGTCCTGCATATAGAAAACACTGGGAAACTGATTTTTCAAATGCCTGAGGGTTAAATTCTGAGCAAGCTAGCATTACATTGATTCAGAGAGTTGGGTAAGCAGATCTGATGTCTGGAAACTTGCATGGAAGACACTAATACCACATAATAATGCACAGGGAACTGAGAAAGAACATCTGGTAAGATAAACAAGCAACAGCTGCTCTGAGGACTTAAGAAGATTTCATAAACCTCTGTAATTTCCCAACTTGCAAACTTCTAATTTTTGTTATTCTATTCATTTCTCAACTCAAATGTTACTTCCTCATTGATGGTTTCCCAGATCCCCCACTACATAAAGTTTCTTGGCTTTACAGTCTCATAGAGCTTCTATACTTGTAATTAAATCCACAATCATAAAATAATAATTTATAGCATGCCTCTCCCTCTAAAATATAAACTTTATAAGAAAAAAACAAACAGGATTTTTGGTCTTACTGCCCATTGTTTCCCCAGTGCTTCGCCCAGTGCCCAGGAAAAGGAAACACAATAAATGTTCCTCAAATGAGTTAATGAAGGCACATCCAGAAAACAGAGCCACAGGAGTGATTATGACATAAACTGTTGCCAATTATTTTAGTGGGATGGATAGAAGTGTGGTGAAGAGAGAAAAAAAACAACAAAGAAGTTAAAAGCCAGATTCTTAAGAAGAACATAATAAAATACCCATAGTCTACAGAAATAAAGAAAATTTGCTGATATCAATAATTTTAAACATTGTTATTCCTTCATGGTTTACCGATGGATACTATAAGAAACATTATCTAAAGAACAAATCTGTATTTTTCCCAAAAATTAAAATCTGAGAATTAAATTAAAATTTATTCTGTATAATATTAAAATATTATCCATACGGGCATTAACTTAATAATCGGAAGGGAGGGTTGAGAGCATAGGACCTGGAATCAAACCAGGAGGGTGGTATCCCAGGTCTGTCCTTACTAGATGGGCAAGTGACTTATCTTAATTTCCTCATCTGCAAAATTGGGATAGTAACTATAAACTGAACTTTAGAGCTATCAGAAGTTAATCATATAGTAAAAGCAATGTGCTTATAATAGTACCTGGTATATGGTAAGTGGGATATATATTTCTAATTGTTATTGTTGTTGTTGTTATCTATATATTTCTCAAGAATATGGACTATATAGGCGACCATGTTACTATATAGACATTTCACAATGAATTAAATGCTTACTTGTCATAACAAACATTTCTGGTACCTGGAAGTTCCCTCATTCTCCTGTTAATGAGCTTTTGATATGTCTTTTGAATACTCTCTATTTATATTAATTTATGGAGGTTTTAAACAGTAAATTTCCTTAAATTCTCTGTAGAAGTAGACAAGGGAAAAGGTATAATCTTCTAGGTGTTATGCATTGAATGTTATTTATTATGCCTATAATGACCAAATTCATTGCAATTATACCTTTTAAATCAGTTTAAGTTCAATTAACTTTTAAATAAAGTTATTTTCAAAATTAAACTAAGAAAAGGTAATTTGGCCTAGGTACCAGATATTAAAGCAATTTAATAAAAACACAAAAACCTTTTGAATACAGTTTATAAATATTCACATAATTTGTCTCTAATATTTGCCTGATAGGTCATAATACCACAGGTTCTATTTACTATACACAGGCGTACAACACAGAAAACCAGTGGCTCTTGTCTCTCCTCCCTTCCTATGGTAAAGTGACACAACAGAATGGATGGGGAAGAGGGTAATCAGGCAAGGCTAGGGTGGCGCAGTTGTAGGTAGAAACCCTGCTTCAACTGCCATTCTGACAGTCTCATTCAGAGACAACCCAGAAAACCATGCTTCTCTCTCCTGCTACAACTGAGTCCCGGAGGACGGTGGATGAGTAGAGGGGTCTCCAAGCACAGAAGACAAGAATGAAGCCCATGGAGGAAGAGTATCAGGCACAGTTCTCTGCCACTGCACTCTCTACACAGCTGCAGCCACATCCTGGCCACATCAGGGACTTAGGGCACTTTAGATGAACACTGAGACTTTGCATGGAGTCCTGGCACTGTTCTGTGCTCTGGTTATTATTTAATGATCAGGAGCAACCTTTTCTAAGACTTGTTGTATACCTTATGCCACAACTTGGTCACTGGATCCATGATGTTTTTTCCTCATGCCCATATCCCTGCTGAGCTTGCTAGTTTATTCAGGACATGGGCCTTGACTGTTATTGCCACCCCTGTTTCAGGGTTTTATGGTGAGGGTTTTGGGGGGGCATATTTCACCAGCAATCCCTATCCTACTCCAGCCATTCTTATCACATCAGCTCCATCCAGGCCTCCTGTCCACACTGAGAGATGCCCTGGGCATGAGACAACCTAAATGGAGATGTCACTTGCCTATTTTGAAATCTGGCCTATTTCCATTCAAAATTTGAAAGAGTGTAGGAAATAAAGATTAAGTCTACATGCTTTCCCATTTCATACACATGGTCATATCACACTATTGACCTTAGATTCCCTGCTTCTCTGCTCTACACCTGTTGGGACACCTATTCAGTACTTGTTGTTCGACTTCTCTTACTGACATGTTCACCTGCTTATACAATTTTTCATCTGGTACCATCTTTTCCAAATGATATGATCTGCTTGTGGGGCTATAATTATTACCATGTTTATTCTGCTCTAATAACATATGGCAGGCCATGACAAATCATAACACGGCATAGAAAAGAATAGATACACTGTTATTCTATTAAACTATTTAAAATTAAAGTATTACAATTTTGAAAATATCATGGCTGGAGTTACCTTAATTATTTTACCAAAATTTATTCAATGTAGTTTCCTGAATATTCTAACAGTAAAAGAGTATATTTCTTGTTCTATTTTCTGCTCCTTGGGAATAAAGATTGAAGGTAAAATATGTTTTTCAGGACTCAGAAGTCATTACTTCATGACTAATTCTCCCACTGAATTCATGGATATTAAAGAAGCCTGAAAGTGAACAAGCTCCCCAAAGTGAGCTGCATATGTCCTGTCCACTCATGATTGTGCTTCTATTTAAGTATCTCTCTTGTTTCACTTCAGAACCTCAAGTGCAAATATGGGATGGAGGATAAAGGCAAAGAGCTGAAGAATAATTAGAATTTGACCCCAAAAATGATAAAACACAAACTTTAGCAGATATCACAGTTGGAAACACATAGAATGATGACTAATAAATGTAGAAAGACTAAAAGTTGTCTTCTTAATAGGAATAGTTCTCTGCTTATGAGGTAACACTAAAAAGAAAAGACCTAGTTAAAAAGAAAGACATATCATAGCATCCAGATATAGCAAATGACTCAGATAATTCCTAGGATTCTTTTTATTTCAGACTCATTAATAACAGTTTTCTTATAGTTTCACCCTTCTT
>NW_005871106.1:1400454-1506783 GCF_000147115.1 Myotis lucifugus
TGATTTTTTTACAGAGAGGAAGGGAGAGGGATAGAGAGTTAGAAAAATCAATGAGAGAGAAACATCAATCAGCTGCCTCCTGCACACCCCCTACTGGGGATGTGCCTGCAACCAAGGTATATGCCCTTGACCGGAATCGAACCTGGGACCCTTGAGTTCACAGGCCAACGCTCCATCCACCGAGCCAAATCGGTTAGGGCAACCCATCTTAATTTGAAGAAAAATTCAGTCATTACTACTGCTTGACACAGCATAATTTACAAAGTTTTACAGAGAATAAGGATTATTAAGATGTGAACTGCTGAACCATAAAACTGCACTGTGTGAAAGATGGTAGAAAATCTGAAGGTTGTAAGATGACATTAACCCTTTGTGGTCCAATGTTATTTTTGGAATTCAAGCAGTCTGGCCCAAATTAATTGACGGGATTGAATGTTGAACTTTTTAATGTTCTTATTGCTCGATGTTGGACCTACTCCTAGCACCTGGTCTGTCGAGTCAGCCTCAAGGTTGGAACGAAAAGGGTTAAAATCAAAGCCTAATTCAAATGAAGGCAAAAATCTAAAATAATGCATTAAGCCTGATTCTATATAACAAAAGGCTAATATGCAAATAGACCAAACAGCAGAATGACTGGTCGCTATGACACGCACTGACCACCAGGGGCAGATGCTCAATGCAGGAGCTATCCCCTGGTGGTCAGTGTGCTCCCACAGGGCACATGGCTGGCTAGCGCAGCAAGTGGTGGTGGGAGTCCAGAAGCTGGGCTCATGACTGGCAGCCATCAGTCGGACACATCCCTTAGGGCTCCCGGACTGCGAGAGGGTGCAGTCCAGGCTGAGGACCCCCACTCCAAGTGCACGAATTTCGTGCACTGGGCCTCTAGTATCATTATAATTAACCTAGTTATCAATAACAAGAAAGGAGAAAAGGGAAGATAGACAAGGCCCAGTAAAGTTGGAGGGACTAGCAAAAATACTTGCTGTCAATCACACCTGGGAACAAAGGCCATTAGCCAGAATGGGCATGGACACTGCCAGCATAGATTATTATGGGGCCAATCTATCCACTCCTGGTCAGGTCTCAGCACACTGCACTTCTAGAGGGAATTTGACCCATCACTTGTCTCCCTTCCCTTCTACCTTCAACTTTATCTTTGTTGTTAACACTTTGTGGTAAGAATTTCATTATCAAGTGTTAATTAAATTCCAGTAGAATCACTTTAAAAATATTATGGGAGCAGATTAGAAGATGCTATAGACATTTCCCCCCTAAACACAGCATGCTTTGAGAGGAGGCAGTTTTGGGAAAGACAGAGACAGTGTAAATTGCTCACATTCCCACTATTTATTCCTCCCACACTTTTACAGCTGCTTGCATCATTCTAGCGTGGGATGGGAGGAGGGCTAAGGAAACTGACCATACCAACTCCAAATATGGAAGATGGCAATTTGATGAGCTCAGTTTTTTTCCTAAATGCATTCAAGCCAAACAGCTTAATTATACCTATTTTTTAAATGTCTCTGTAAATTTAATATATTTTTATATATTCTCTCATGGTCTCAGAGCTGTAATTCTCTTGTTCTCTTGAACACACTTGCACAGTAAATTTTGAAATTCTCCTTAACCAAAGCAGCAGCAAAACTGAGTAGGAGATAAATACATACAGCCAAAAAGATCTGTCAAATGGGAGGCTGTACAATCAACATGCCACCCCCCCATTCTCTTTCCTATAAGCATAATCAAACCTTATGATTTTAATTCATTCTTGCCCTCATTTATAATGAACTAAAGACATACACACACACACACACACACATATAATGACATAGGGGAAAAACCCTCATAAGACTGAAAAATCAGATTAACTCATGATTCTTTTTTTTTAAAAAATATATTTTATTGATTTTTTACAGAGAGGAAGGGAGAGGGATAGAGAGTTAGAAAAATCAATGAGAGAGAAGCATCGATCAGCTGCCTCTTGCACATCCCCTACTGGGGATGTGCCCGCAACCAAGGTACATGCCCTTGACCGGAATCGAACCTGGGACCCTTTCAGTCAGCAGGCTGATGCTCTATCCACTGAGCCAAACCGGTCAGGGCTAACTCATGATTCTTGATGTTGTTTAAAGATAGTAAAAAATTACCTAAGATCACTGTTCTCCTTGTATCTATTATGCATTGTGAGACTTAATGAAGCCTTTCTGGGTGCTAACTTTAGTAAAATAGCCTTTATGGGGGAGAGATCAGCCAAAGAACTTGTATGCATGCATATAAACTTAACCCAATAGACACAGACACCAGGGGGGGTGAGGGCATGAGTGTGGGGGGGGGGGAGACAATGGGAGATAAGGACACATATGTAATACCTTAATCAATAAAGAAAAAATAAATAAAAATAAATAAAATAGCCTTTATGACTATTTTAATTCCTGAATTTAAGAATGGAAACATGAGAATCGAAGATGGCGGCGTAGGTAAACACCGGAGACCGCCGCCGTAAACAACCACTTCAAAAATACAACTAAAAGTCGGAACGGACATCAACCAGAACCACAGGAAGGCTGGCTGAGGAGAGACTCTTCAACTAGAAGCAAAAACAACAGCAGTCCGAAGCACAGAGGAGGCGCAGTGTGGAAAATTTAAAGGTACGGTGGTGCGGCGGTGCGCGCGCAAAGCGGGCTGGTGGCTGAGGGCGCGGTTGTCGTTTTCACTCAGGAGTGAGTCTCAGACTCTGGGCTACAGATCCGGGCGAGTCTCTAGGGACCCAGACTCAAACGGGAGAAGCGGGACTGTCTGGCTATGGTCCCTCCGAGGTTTGCAGCGATTGCTGGGACAGAGAGGCAGAGCCCTTGGGGACGGACTGAGAGCGGCCATAGCTGCTCCCTCCCCCTGCCCTGTTGAGCCCGCCCCGCCCAAGCACTGCGCACAGACATTTGCCGATCGCCTCAGGCAAGGGCAGAACTAGCGCCTCCCCAGAATCCTACAGCCAGTCGGTCTGCTGGTCAAATCCCTCTAGTGTTAACTACAACAATTAAGGCTTGGCTAGAACAAGACTGCGCACAGAGACCACAAGGGGGTGCACCAAGAAAGCATAAAAGATGCGGAGACAAAAAAGCATGACAGAAATGGAGGATATGGAGCTAAGAATCGCAATTTTGAGGGCTTGCCATAAATTTGTGCAGAGCCTCATGAAAACTAATGAGACCCTCGATGCTACGATAAAGAAATTAGAAAGTAAGCATACACGGACTGAAATAAAGAATATTATACCCAATAGCAGACCAGACGAGCAAAAGAATCAAACCAAAGATTCGATAAAAAACACCCAATTGGAAAAGCAAAATGAAAAAAGAATCCGAAAGTGTGAAGATAGTGTAAGGAGCCTCTGGGACAGCTTTAAGCGGCCTAATATCAGAATTATTGGAGTGCCAGAAGATGAGAGACAGCAAGATATTGAAAACCTATTTCAAGAAATAATGGCAGAAAACTTCCCCCATCTGGAGAAAGAAATGGACTTACAGGTCCAAGAAGCGCAGAGAACCCCAAACAAAAGGAATCCAAAGAGGACCACACCAAGACACATCATCATTAAAATGCCAAGAGCAAAAGACAAAGAGAAAATCTTAAAAGCAGCAAGAGAAAGAGGCTCAATTACCTACAAGGGAATACCCATACGACTGTCAGCTGATTTCTCAACAGAAACTTTGCAGGCCAGAAGGGAATGGCAAGAAATATTCAAAGTGCTGAATACCAAGAACCTACAACCAAGATTACTTTATCCAGCAAAGCTATCATTCAGAATTGAAGGTCAGATAAAGAGCTTCACAGATAAGGAAAAGCTAAAGGAGTTCATCACCGCCAAACCAGTATTATATGAAATGCTGAAAGGTATCCTTTAAGAAGAGGAAGAAGAAGAAAAAGGTAAAGATACAAATAATGAACAACAAATATGCATCTATCAACAAATGAATCTAAGAATCAAGTGAATAAATAACCTGATGTACAGAATGAACTGGTGATTATAATAGAATCAGGGACATAGAAAGGGAATAGACTGACTATTCTTGGGGGGAAAAGGGGTGTGGGAGATGCGGGAAGTGACTGGACAAAAATCATGCACCTATGGATGAACACAGTGGGTGGGGAGTGAGGGTGGAGGGTGGGGTGGGAGCTGGAAGGAGGGGAGTTATGGGGGGAAAAAAGAGGAACAAATGTAATAATCTGAACAATAAAGATTTAAAAAAAAAAGAATGGAAACATATATATGTTTAATAAATAGCACTAAATACAACAAAAAGGTTATTAATTTTGTCATCATTCATAAGAGAAAATTATTTTTAAAAGCAATGTTATCAATGCCTTTTTCTCATCTCTCAATTTGAGGACTATGCCTTTAGATAGAGAAAAGAAAAACATCATTTTCAATATGCAAAATTTAGATTCCTCAGTATTGTCAGAATTTAAATTCACTACAAATTTATGAATATACAGGGTGTCCCGAAATCATGTATACACACTTAAACAGCTGATAGCTCAATTGATGTCTTTTTCTTTTCAGCCAGAAAAAGCTTTGAACAAAGGAAATTCACTCTAAAATGCCCTTGGAAGTTTGAAAACACAATTGAAGTACAAACACTACCTTTATAATTATTCAAGGTGTGTATACATTTTTGGGGGGACACAGATCAAAATGTATACACACTTTAACAGCTGAAAATTCACTTAATTTTCACATCTTTTAAGGTTTAACTGATTTAAAATAATGAGTGAAGCCAAACTAAACTTTGAACAAATAAAATTTATCCACTAGACTTTTTTAAGGGGACATATAAAAGATAAAGTTTACAGCACAAATACCGAATGAAATTATTTTTGATGTTTGTGATTTCATTGCTTTGTGTCATCAGCAGTGCCTGAACCAGAATGGTCATCAGTTGAAAACAGACATAGACAAAAAAAAAAAAAAGATTCATTTCTGTAGATTCTTTTAAATTTTGAAAATGAACTGTATGTTAATAAACACTGACATTAAAATCATTCAAAGTGTGTTTATATTATTTGGACACCCTATATGTGATTAATAGTAATAGAAAACGAGTTAGCAGGAATAATTTGCACAAGATCAATCTGTGTTAGCTATAAGAAAAATCACATAATTACAAGTCTTATAATGTATCATCGTGATCATTTTACCAGTTAATGGGCTTCATGCTCATGGTCAAAATCACTGAATCATTGACAAGGAGAGACAACTACAAAATACTCAGCAGCTCCAAGACTGGGGATGGGGACAGTTCGTCACTGACCCTTTAACAACAGTGAAAAATAGCAGAGCTGCTTCTCATACAATTTGAGGATTTATCTCCAGCAACTTCCAACTTAAAGCAGTCCCTAAGTCCACTGGCCACATTTACTTTAAAATCAAACTCTAAAGACACTAATAATTTCCAAACTTGGTAGTATCCATGTGGACATCAAAGATAGCTTTTAAGCCCTCCAAGAAAAGTGAAAGCTGACCAATAGTCATCTGGGAAAATATTAAAACAATTCATTCAAATTATGAAAATTTATAAACTGATACAAGAACATTCCATATTTTATCATTTAAGACATTAGATGATTCTGGGTATTACGTAATAAAATGAGGAGGTAGCAGGGTATTCAGTGTACACATTGAAACAATTTTCAGGAATATTTTCTTTATGAAGACCACTGTTGTTGTTTTTAAATATGTTTTTATTGATTTCAGAGAGGAAGGGAGAGGGAGAGAGAGATAGAAACATCAATGATGATGAGAATCATTGATTGGCTATGCACCCCACACTTGGGATTGAGCCCACAACCTGAGCATGCGCCCTGACTGGGAATCGAACCATGACCTCTTTGTTCATAGATCAACACTCAACCACTGAGCCATGCTGGCTGGACTGAATTCCAATGTTGTTTTAAACAATTATATTTTCCCAATATTTTTCACTCTACAGAGTTTTAAGTAATCAAGAGTTTTTAAATTCTGTAATTTTTTATGAATCTAAAGACCAAGTACTAGAATTAGAAATTACACAAGGTTGTAAACGTAATGGATTGTGCTCAAGCATTTATATAAAATGCACTTCACTGAAATATAAACTACATACAATAAAATTCACTAATGCTCACATACAACCTAATCACATACAACCTAATAATATTTGTAAAAAGTATGCCCTTGTATAGACACCATCTAAATCAGGATATAGAATATTTTTTGTACTGCCCATTGGTAGTCGATATTCTCACCTGACTCCCAGCTCCTGAAAACCAGTGTCTTGCTTTCTGTCATTGTAGTTTCACCTTTTCCAGAGGTTCATGTGGATGGAATCATATAGCACTGAATGTTTTGAGTTTGGCTTCTTTCACTTTGTAAAGTGATTTTGAGATGTATTCATGTTGTGTGATTAATAATCTGTTCCTTTATAAAGGCTGATAGCATCACATTGTATCCATATTCCACAAAATTCTTTACCTATGCACCCAGTTGATGGACACTTGGGTATATATCCAGTCTTTGGTTATTATAAATAAAGCTGCCAAGAACATCTGAATACAAGTCATTGTGTAAACTTGTGTGTTCATTTCTCTTGTGTGTCCATTTCTCTAGTGTTAAGGTTGTTGGGACACACAGAAAGTGTTTGCTTTACTTGAACTGTAAAACTGTTTCTCAATGAAGTTCCACCATTGTACATTTCTACTAGTAACGTATGATATTTCCAGCTGCTCTTCATCCTTACCAGCATTTGTTATTGTCAGTCTTGTTTTCATTTTAACCATCTCAGCAAGTCGTAAATGATTTTATTTTTGATTTTTATTTTCATTTCTCTAATTACTAATGATGTTGAACATCTAGTCATGAGCTATTTGCCATTCCTATATCTTCAATGATGACATTTTGAATGATGACATTTAAAAAAAATCAGGTTTTTATTAAGTGTTAAGAATTCTTATCTATACTAGATACAAATTTTTTTATCATCAGTGTTACAAATACGTTCTGGCAGTCTGTGGCTTGTCTTTAACTTTTCTAAGTAGTGTATTTTGAAAGCAATATCTTTTAATTTTTAAAAATCTAATTTATTAATTTTTTTCATTTTAGGACTTGTGGTTCTTGCCCACCCAAATTCACAAAAATACTCTCCTTTGTTTTTCCCCCTCCCTACATGTTGTAGATTATAGGTAAATAAACCAGATTGAATTAGTCTTTGTGTAGGATGTGAGTTAATGGTTGAGTCATGTCATTTTTCTCCCACATGGATATTCAATTGTTCCAACATCATTAATTACTAAAACAGCATTTTTGTATTGAATTACTTTGGCAAAATTCAATTTAGCATATTCATGGACTTTCTCTTTTTTTCCCCATTGAGCTATATAAATACTTTTACTTGAACACCACATTGTCTTGATTAATTTAATCTATAATGTACTAATAGAGTTTATCATAAGACTTTAAATCAAGTACTGTAAGTTCAAATTTGTTTTCTATTTGAAAATTATTTTGATTCTCCCCCTTTTGTGATATCATGTACATTATAGAATCAAATAGTCAATCTACTAAGATATTTTATTTTTAATTTATTAATTTGAGAGAGAGAGAGAGAGAGAGAGAGAGATTAACCTGCTGTTCCACCTATTTATACATTCATTGATTTATTCTTGTATGTACCCTAACCAAGGATTGAACCTACCAAGGATTGAACCCGCAAATCTTGGCAGGACAACACTCTAACCAACTGAGCTACCTGGCCAGGACTTACGAGATTTTCAGATTACACTGAAAATATATATCACTTTGGATATAATACAATATTAACAATATTGAGTTTTTCAATTATATGAACATGGGATATCTCTAGATTTATTTAGCTAATTTTACTTTTTTTTTCTGTTTAGGACCTCAGCAGTTGTCTCTGAATGGAATAAATTCACCTCAACACTTTTACTGTTACCATTTAAACTAAGACCTCATGCATGCAAAAAAAGCTGTCTCTTCATTAACTTATTTTTCAACAAATATTTGTTTAATGCATACTAGATACCAGACACTGCATTGCGTGCTGAAAATAGAATGGTTAGTCTAGAGATGTTTTATCTTTTCTCTCAAGGAGCTTACAATTCAATGAAGATAGACATCATTGAATAAAAGTGTAAATATTCATTGAAAAAGTCCCATAGCCTATCTAGTGTGGCTTAGTTGGTTGAGCATGGTCCCATGCATCAAGAGGTCACTGGTTCAATTCCCAGTCAGGGCACATGCCTGGATTGCAGGGTTGATCCCCAGTAGGGGGCGTGCAGGAGGCAGCTGATCGAATTTTCTCTGTCATCAGTGTTTCTATCTCTCTTTCCCTCTTCCTTCCTCTCTCTCAAATCAATAAAAACATTTTTTTAAAAAGAAAAAGTTCAATGAAGAAAAGAGCACAGCTTTTTGAAAAACCATAGTAAACTGAAATAGATTGAATTTGTAAACAGGCTTACTTGAGGAAGGGTTCTTTGACCATGATCTGAAGGGGGAGTAAGAGTTAAATAGCATATTGTGACTTTAGTAGAGATAAAAAGCATATTAATTGTAATTTTAGCTCATATGCTATTAACAAGATATATTATCACAATTTTCATTAGACACATCATGATTAATAATTAGTTACAACAACTCTCAATTTGGCACATTCTTGTCATATATCTAAAAGCAAAATTAGGGGTTTATTATTTCAAATGGAGAAGAATGGTATTTTGTGCACCGTAAAATAGAAGAGCTAAGAAAAGAGTAACAGCAAGTTTATAAACTTTTGATTCTGAATTTATAATCTTAGTAAAAGAAAAACTTATTTATATGACTGTAAAGATTAATTTTGTGAAAATAAGAAATTTTAAAAATACATTTCTTAGGCCTCATTCAAATACGTCAACCCAATTCAACTCCTCTTTTGATATGAATTTAAAACTAGAGGCACAATGGGACAATATAAGGGACAGGAACATTAGAATATTTCAGATTTGTTTCTGGGCTGTCATCTCAAAGGGCCTGCATTGGAGGGAAGGCTAGTAATCTAGTAGAAGTAGGATATCATTTGAATTAAAGTTGAACTTAAAGCTAAACTCTTCTTCCTCAACTTTTCCAAACTGTATAAAACTTCTGTCAGCAAATTCTAGTAATTGAAGGTTGGTGATATTTAACCATATATGTTTTAAAAGCACATTACTTTCACGTTCTGTATCAGTTTACACTTGCTGTTTACAAACCACCCAAAAATTCAATGGCTGAATACAACAACCATTTATCTAGCTCACAACCATTTAATTCATTCAGTAATATGCTTGCATTGCTATTCTGTTGATCTAGGTCAGATTCAGCTTATCTTAGCTAGGTTGGCTCAGGCATTTGAGATGAGCTTGAGGGTAGGCTTGGGGTTCTGGTCTTAGATGGCAGTTGGCTGGTTATGGGGCCATGTGTCTCTCATCAGCTATAGCAGGTGGCCTGTGCTTCTTCCCATGCACACTAAGTACTAAAAAAATCAAGAGTGCAAGCTCCACTGGGCAAGAACTTTTCAAGACTCTACTCAATCACTTCTGCTAATATCCCATTGACCAAAACAACCCACTTCAGATCGGAAGATCTGTAACATTGCCATTAATATAGAATTTGTGGTCATTTTCATAATTGAGAACATTCTTGATTAAAAAACAATAACAAGCATTTCCTTTAAATCCTAATATATGAAAGGCACTCAAAATACATTTCTAAACAAATACATTACTGAATGAACAGATCCCTATGTCAGCTCATTTCATATCTTAGTCTCTGTGACAATTTAAGTATCAATTGACATTCAATGCCATTTTCATATAAGTTGATCAAAGGAAATGGAATAACTCAAGTTCTTGATTGGGCAATATGAACCCTGTGAATTACCTGTTTCTGAACCTGATTTTGTTGCTGTAAAAGCATCTCCCTGTTACCGTATGTAGCAAATGACTTCTCTAGCTCTGATGATCTAGAAGCTTCTAGACCTCAATTTGCAAAGGTTTGAACAAAAGCAATAATCTGAGTTTTGACTTTATCTAAATTATAGGAAATATGGCAGTTGCAATACATCTAGTGGTACTCCAAGTATTTGAGAAAAATCAAAGGAACAATGAAGAAAGACATGAGAAATTGTAAAAGCTCAGTAGTGTTTACATTGACTTTGAACTATGAAAAATTGAACACAAATTTACATAGTAGTTAATTCAATAGATTATTGAGACACTAATAATATTCAAAACAAGTTGGCTTAAGAATCTCTCTCTTGAACAGGTTGGTGGTTGCCAGAGGAGAGGGAAGAAGGGTGAGTAAAATGAATGAAGGGGGTCAAAAGGTAGAAACTTCAGTCATACGTAAGTGCAGGAATGTAATGTGCAGCACGGTAATTTTAGTTAATGACACTGTATTGTATATTTGAAATTTGGTAAGAGAGTATCTTAAAAGTTCTCATCCCACAAAAAATGTATAACTATATATGGTGACAAATGTTAACCAGACTTATTGTGATCATTTCACAATATATATATAAATATTGAATATGTTGTACACCTGAAACTAATCTAATGTTTGATGTTAATTATACTTCAAGGACAAAAAGGAATCTCTCCTTTTATGCATTATAGCCCAAATGGCTACAGGAACATACAACAAAACAGTGAACAGAGACCAGTCAGCGTGGCTCAATGGTTGAGCATCAACCTATGAACCAGGAAGTCACAATTTGATTCCTGATCAGGGTACATGCCCAGAGTTGCAGGCTTGATCCCCATTAGGTGGCATACAGGAGGCAGCTGAACGATGATTCTCATCATTGATGTTTCTATCTCTCCCTCTCCCTGAAATTAATAAAAATATCTTTTAAAAAACAAAAACAAAAACATTGAACAGTTAATTTCTCAAAATAAAAAAATAGCTGACTGAGCGATAAAGTTACCCTAATAGGGGCAAGTTTGTTATGAATGAGAATGTCCAGAGTAGAAGCAGCAATTCATATGTGTTTGGCTTTACTAGTAAAGCCATCCTAAAGAATGAGCAATATTGAACTAAATGACAAAAGCGTAATGGAAATGCTGTTTCTACTCCAACTTACCTCCCACAAACCTATCCACTGCATAAGAGAAAGAACAAGATCAGCAATGGATCCCCAGTAATTAGCTTAATGCTTTGCACTATAAGAGTATTAAAACTTGTTGAGCACATCATTGAATAGCAAAAAATCCAAGATGCATCATTATTATACTACTTGTTTTATTGGACTTGGATTCGTGTGTTATGTCATTTGAAAATTCCGATTATTGGGACCGAAATGGGAAGTCCTACAGTCTTATAGAGTTCTGAAAAGGAAGGAAACATAGGCACTGTCTAAAGGAAATCAGGTTCTTTTTTTTAACAATGTGGCTAACTCCAGATCTGGACATCAAAGCTTACATACTAAAACTGAGAAAGCAAGAAGAGAAAGGTAAATTCCCCATACCCTGTTTTTAAGACTTCAAGAACCAACTACTCTAAAATTTGGTGAAAAAAATGTACTTTAAAGGAAGTAATCAGCAATCTTACAGAATTGAAATGCTATGGCATTAGAAAAAGTGTGAACTCCACTGGATTTTTACATTTAAATTTCTATCAGCAATTTTTAACATTCAGGTATTCAAAGTATGCATATTCAATATATGCTGTGAATCATTTATGACTTTTTTTTATAATTTAGAAATATAAGACTATTGTTTGGTTTCCATTGCCATTTAGGGCACAAATTGATATATCAAAAGATAAGCTTTCAATGTATCATATAAGAAGCACCCAAATAACACATAAATCCCAATCTGCCTATAATCACTATTATTACATTGTGATATGTCTATTACAATTCAGGTGCCAAAGGTGCCTTCCTGTCCCCACAACTCATTCTTGGGGTTTTTTTGCTGCTCATTGGCACAAAGGGAGCTTATACATGCCCCATGAAATCATATTCTTCTAACTACTGCTTATTGGGCTGTGAATAAATAACCGACTGAAGTGGACCAATCAGATCCTCACAAGAAACAGAATCTGGTCCACAGAGATGGATCACCTGGCTCTGGATAGCTGATACGGAAAGTTTGTAAACTCTATTTGGGGGTCACTGCTCTGGGGCAGGTTTGAAGATAGAAAGATAGTGATGATGTAGATTCACAGAAAGAACAAAAAAGGAGAGGCCATGAGGCCTATAGATACTATCAGCTAAAGGGAGTAATGGCTACCTCCAGGTCAGATTGAACCCCAACAAAATATTCCTCATGTGCCACCTCAAAAAGTCCCCTTTATCTAAGCTAGCAAGAGAGGGATTCTGTTCGTTATACTAGTAACAAAATGATCCTATGACATCTAATTTTCTCTTTGCTCATGTAAGGGGCTGGGTCAATGGTTGAATTTTATATGAACACTTGAGAGGTGTGTGTGTGTGTGTGTGTGTGTGTGTGTGTGTGTGTGTGGCTTTATTATCAATTATGATTAATAAAGAGGGTTATCCGTTAGTCCAAACCAAAGAAATAAATACATAAGTAACGTGTTATTCTTGTACAAAATATGACTTAGGCCCATGTTACATAAAAGTTAACTGGCTCTATTGATAGTTTACTTTGTTGGTTAATTCTACACATGCCATAAATCTTTAGGTGTGTATTGAAATATTTGATGTACTCCTATTCCTGCTTGTTCATACAATTGACTTATTTAAATAAAGCAAATAATGAAAAAATCAAAAATCTAAAAATAAGTTTATATTTTATTGTTTACAATAATTCATAGAAAACATTATCATCAACCCTGGTGCATGGCTTTGCATGGTCAATATCAGATCTTCATATCAGAGATGGGGCCAAAATGATCAGTTTCCTAAAATTCACTGGTGAATATAATCTGAATCAGAGTTTGGCATTAAGGTTGAATAATGAAACCAAATTCTAAGCCTTCAGGACGTTAGATATAAGATGGAGTACAAATTCAGAAAGATTAGATAAAGTAGTTAGTAGAGACAGATGGTATCCTGATTACCTAGTATTTATTTTATAACTTTATATACTCAATAGGTGGGTTGAACATTTTAAAAGGTGAAAAATTAAGGGTGGAACAGCCAAACTTTGATACTAAGAATCATCAAAATGTGAAGCAATTTAAAATTACAGCTATATAATGTCCTCTAGAAAGAATCTAATTTAGGGAGTTTTAAAAACAGTTGTCCTTGAAGGTAATTTAGTAAAGTCATAAAATGATATCTGTGTTTAAATTAAATATATTGTACTTTGAGTGTATAAAATGATGAGTCATGTCTTCAAAAGTTAAAGTGACCTGAGATTTTGTACATATTAATATTCTATTTTTTAAAATTCTATAGAACATCTTGCTTCAAGTTATACAAATTAAAGACTGACAGCATCAGCAATCAGACAGAGGTAGATAAGAATATGTTTAAGAAAAATATTTATAACAATAACATTAGTAATATTAGTAATAGTTCACATGTATTGGATACTTCTGTGTCACGCACTGTATCTCATATTATTTGATCTTTACAAAAATTGTCCTAGAATAGCTATTCTATTTTTCTCACTTCAAATATAAAAATATTTTAAAAAGTCAGATAATTTATCCAATATTAAGATGCTGCAAAGCGATAGGTTTGACATCATACTAGTAAAATTTAAAATATCAATGCCCTTCAGAAATTAATACATGCCAGATTTGAAAAAAAATCTTGAAAAATATAGTAATATCTTCCCAACTGTATTTGGCTACGTGAGAATAAGGAAAATTCAACATAGTAAGAGAGTTTATAGATGAAAAATTAAAGCTCTTATAGAGAAAACTTTATTAAAATCAAAGACTGGCAAAGTTACAAATATCCTTAGAAATGTCTGTACAATCATTTAACATAGTAACACCCATTTATTGAATATTTATTGTGTGCCAGGTCCAATACTAAGCATAAGCACTCTTTGTAAATTGGCTCATTTAATTTTTACAACTACCCCAGATTCATGGTCAAACTCTGGGAGTAAGTGTTCAAACTAGAGAAACCGATCTGTTTTTAAAGCCAATGTTCTCGGCCATCGTGCAGTAACCAGGGGCATTCACCGACCTTCAACTTCCCTGCTTCCATTTACCAGGCTTTGCACACTAGAAACGTTTGGGATATCCTTTCCCTACATTGTGTATAAAATACTTGAAAAAGAGGCAAATGTACATTTTGAGAGGTCTCGTCCATAAATATCTTCCTATTTATGTCTAAGAGGCACTGACTCATCTCAAATCTTGAGTATCTGAGATGCAGAATAATTTGTACGCTTGAGGAAGAGTCACCTTGGCTCATCCTCTTCACCGCCCACATGTTTTCTCTGCAGTTACTACTCCTATACTTCCATCTGATTCAACGTTACTCTCTTTCCCCAGTCCCAAGTCTCTGTTCTGTTAATTAACCTTGACTGGAGTGACTGGCAATTTAGTACATTGGAACAGAGAAGTTTGACATTGAGGAAAAGATATGCAGAAGTAAGACTATATGCACTAGGAAGACAGGTAAGGAAAGCTCACAGGGAAAGATTTGCATAAACATCATCATAACCAATTTAAAGGAAATAGCCTTTCCGTTTTCCAGTTATTGATTTTATAGCTGCAGAAACAACATAGACTGTAGCAATTACAGGTTTCATAAAACAGTTTGCAGTTATATTTTAAAAGGAGAATGTTTGTCATTAAATTCCCCTTGCACTAAATGTAAACTCCCTATACTTCACATAAGTAATAAAAATATCCTTAAATACATCAGTGTGTGCTTAGCCCATGATAAACATATTAATCAATGTATCTTTTTTCTGGCAACCAATTTCCCCTCCAACCATGTGTCTACTTAGTTAATATAACTTTCCAATTTATAATAAGACAGAAATATTTCAAACAGCATGACATCAAATATCACCTGCAAAACAGTAAATGTATTTTTAAACACTTACCCAGTCTTGGTAAATCAAGTGTAATCAGCTCTGCAAAAACTCCATTAATCTGGGATTATATCTGAGTAAATTGGATGTCTGCTGATCCTTTTAAGAGTGTCCCAGGAAAAGGTGCAAGTTGTAATCATAGAAGGCTCCCCAGAGCACTGCTCACCATGTGCTGAAATACAGAGGGGCCAAAACAGGAATGCAACTGTTAACAGAGCTTCCTCATTACATTTTAAAAATATAGATATACTTTTTATTGATGTCAGAGAGGAAGGGAGAGGGAGAAAGCGTTAGAAACATCAGTGATGAGAGAGAATCATTGATCAGCTGCCTCCTTCACACCCCACACCAGGGGTTGAACCCACAACCCAGTCATGTGCCCTAACAGGAAATCGAACCATGACCTCCTGGTTCACAGGTCGATGCTCAACCACTGAGCCATGTTGGCCGGGCTTCCTCATTAACTTTTCACTATTATTTATACATGTTAAACTACAAGAATAGCAGCCTTACTCTTATCCTTTAACTCATAATTTAGAGGAAGGCTAGTCAAGTCATCAAGAGCATGGGCTCTTGGTCAGATCACCAAGCTTAATGTTACCGCTCAGTCAAAGAGCATAGCTTGTTCGTTGGACAAGCTGTGTAGGCCCTCTCCAGAGCACTGTGAAGAGAATAATTAAATTAATACGAGTTAAGTACGCTTAGCAGTGCTTGATAAATAGTGCTTCCCCATATTTTATTCCTTCCCCTACATTTTTTTCTGTTCTTGGTTAAGAAGGCAGAGAGCATGCCCATTTATTGAGCATACAATATAAAGCCCTGGGTTGATGCTTTATAAAAATTATCTCACTTAGTCCTTAAATGGGATATTATTTCTGTTTTACAAATTAAAAAACTGAGATTCAGGGAATTAGTAATTTGCCAAAGTCAGATAACAAGAAAAGAGTAGAGTTGGGACTTAAACTATGACCATCTGCTTTTCAGTCCTTGCTCCTTCTGAACACTTTCGTACTGAAGGGGTGATTTGTCATATTTTGATACTGTTCACAGAGAAACAACAAACACAAAAAATCTAACTTTTAAATATGAGTTGATATACATACTATTTCTTTTATAAACTTGACTTACATTTACTGACACTAAATTTTAGGAGATAGAGTGACTGAGATGGAAATTAGCCAGTAAAATTCAGCACATGAAACAAATTTAAACAACATTCAAAGAAATTTCTCTATTTGCCTCTCTATATTAAAGTACTTATAGTGACATTTACCACCATCAAAATATAACTAACAAAAAAGGCAACTTTTCAAATTGCTTATAATCAAATTTACAGATTAAGACTATAAAGTCAAGCTGATAAAAATTACTTTTTCATTATAAATTTACTATCTTTATTAAAAACCTGCAAATAGTATAAAATAAATAAATGTATGAAATTATACATTTCCACCATATCATCATAGTTGTTGCTAATAATATGGAATATTTTCTTCTAGACTTTTTTTCTATGGTTAGTTATTTTTTTCTAGAGACATAACACAATATTGTGTCCTATTTATTTTATAATATAACATAAACAGTTCAAGGTTTAATAGTTTATAAACATTTTCTTTATTAAATAAAGTAGCAATACACATTTTATATAAAAGTTTAACTTTTAATATTTAATTACTATGAAATGCAGATCTCAAATGTCTTTGACTGTATCAACCCCCCCTAAATCTCTCTTGAAGATTAAGATGAAGAAAACCTGAATCTGACCTTATCATCATCACTTATGACACAATATGAAAACTCTTATACTTTACATTAGAAATATTAATGGGCTTGATTATGGGGTCCTGCCCCAGAACCTAGTGGGGAGCATTATATAATAAAGCCAATGTATCCCATATTACCTTCCTAAAATCTAAAAAGGTATAAATTCTGATACCCTTACATTCTAGATGAGCACAGTCTTATGCAGTGCTTACCATTTGCCGGGCATATTATTTTAACTGCTTTACATATAATAATCCATCCAACACCCTGACAAGGTAGGTACTAAAATTAATCCCATTTTACTGATGAGGACACTGAGGCAAAAAGAATCTCGTGACTTGCTGAAGTCCATATAGGTATGAAGTGATAGAACTCTGAATTAAATCCAGTCCAACTCCAGTATCTGCATTCTTGAGTCAGAATTCTTAATCATGTACTTCACTCTCAGAAGTAGAATTTCTAAATTAATAAACATTTTTATAATATTGTATACTGACAGTCTTCTTGGGATTTGTGCCAATAGTGACTGAGAACAACAGAACTCTCATATCATCACTCTCATTTGGTTATATTATATTTTAAATTTTTGGTATTTGGCAGGCAAAGAAAATTAATTTTGTGGTTTGCTTTGATTTTTACTTGCTTTTCCTGATGATAATGAGCATGTTTGCTTATTTTTGTTATCACATTTGTTTTTTCTTCCTTCGATTATCTTTGCAGAGCCTTTGGCTAATACTTAGAGTGACAGTTATCTATTGGGATATTCCTATTCCTCATGCTAACGTGCAAGGCCTCCTCCAGGCTTGTAACTGCCATCTCCCACCTGTGGGAGAGGTGTGGTAACTGTGGTAATGTTCACCTGGAAGGAATCTCCTTTCAAGGCCATTCAATCTGGAGAGGCAGACTTCCTTCCCTCCTTCCCTCCTTTCCTCTCTCCCTTCACTGGTCCTCCTTCCCTCTTACTTCCCCACTCCCGCCATTCACTTGGGAACTGCTGGGAGGAATTATTGGGAAACCCCTTGGAATGTCCTCCTGCAATGGTTCTTCTTTCAGTTCAACTTCTCACGACTCAGAAACATCCCATAATCTCTTTTACTGGTGTCTTTCAGAAACTCCAGTCTCCCTGAAGTTCACTGCATTCTACCCACTCTTATCATCTACCACCATCTTGGGCATTCTGCATTGCTCACTTAGTGAACAAATTTTGTTCATTATGCGAATAACTCATTCAACATTCCCGACCTCTGATGCTTTTCTCGGCACCTCTGCCAATCTTTGGCTTTAGAGAGAATGAAAAGTCAAAGCAATTACTCTTTCTATAAATCATCTTCAAAACACTCAAATGTCTAACAATCTAAGCTGGAGATGACACCAAATGAACTGTCTTTCAGCCAATCATGCTCAAAATGTGATGATGTGTCAAAAAGACAGAGGAGCCAACCTAAAGGAGCTCCCAATTGCCAAACTATGATAAAATGAACAACAAACAATAGTTAATTTCATCTCATGGAATAAAATATATATCCTTGATTCCATCCCAAAAATAAGTATTTGAATGAATCAATAAGAATAAAGCAGCTTATTTTTATAAATCTTCACCTGAGGATATGTTTATTGATTTTAGAGACAGAGGAAGGCAGAGAGAGACAAAAACATCAATGTGAGAGAGAAACATTGATTGGTTGCCTCCCATATGCGCCCCAAATGGGGATCAAACCTGCAACCTAGTATGTGCCCTGAAGGGGAATTGAACTGCAACCATTTGGTGTACAGGATGAGTCTCTTACCAACTGAGCCCCCAGCCAGAGAATTCAACTAATAAAGACAGAAGGGATGATGTAAATAGAAAATTAACATCTTGCAAACACCACAGTAATAGTTGTTGCACAGGCAAGAATCACTCATAGAGGCTAAAATGAGTGAGCAAGTGTATATGAGAAAACTGGATACTTGCATAGTCTCAAACTGTCTCCCCCACAAAATACTTATTATCTGCAGAGGAAAAAATGTAAGTTTGTAGTGGGGAAAACTGGCAGACTTTACCACAATCAAGTGTTCAAGCTTAGCATCACCAAGAATAAGACATGTCAGCATCGTGCGTGTTTCTCCTAATATGACACATTTTTGTCACATCTTTGTTTCTGGTTTATTCTTGCCAAAAATGAGTAATCTGAACTTAATCAGGAAGAACGTCAGACAGACCCAAATTGAGAGACACTGCAAATTAACTGGTTAGCACTCTTCCAAAGTGTCAAGGTCATGAAGAGAGACAAAATCTAAGGACGTTACCCAAATCAAAGGAGAATAGAGACATGAGAACTAAATTCAATGTATAATACAGGATTTAATCCTAAACTAGAAAAAAAACATATGTGGTATAATTTGCAAAATTTAAAGAATCTTTATAGGATGTTTCAATACTAATTTCATGATTTTAAAATTGTGCCACAGTTATGTAATACATCAACATTTAGCAAAGCTGGGCAATGAGTTTATAGAAACTTTGTAAAATTTTTGTAAGTGTTTTCTAACCCAACTTATTTCAAAATGAAAGCTTAAAAACATTTTAAAAGCCCCTAAAAATAGAAGAGCAAACTAAATTCAAAGATGATAGATAAATAGTAAGTACAGAAATCAATTGAGTTACAAAAAGATATATAATGAAAATAACCAAGTCAAAAACTGTTTCTAGAGACTCTTAGTAAGACTGATTAAAAAGGAAAATAAAATTTAGCAATACGACCTGAAAATGAGGGCATCACCATAGTAAATAAAAGTGTCTACAAAAAACTTTATGCCAATAACTTATAAAACAGAACAAAGAATCAAGAAACACACCCACACCTATGGAGATGCCTAATTTATAACAAAGATGTTATATCAATAAGTGGGAAAACAATAAATTGTGTCTTTTGAATAAACAGTGCCTGATAAATTAAAAATGCTTGTGGAAAATTAAATGTGTTGATCACTTCATCACACTGTATCCAAAAGATTAAAAAAAAAATGCCAGAGAGGTCATAGACTAACATGAAAGGTAAAAACAAGACAACTAATAGAAAAATGGCTAAAATTACAAAAACCAATAATACCTAGTGTTGACAAAGATAACAGAAAGTAGAATTCATATGTGACAAGTATAAATTGGTTCAATCGCTTTGAAAGACTGTGCAGCTAAACAGCTGAACAAAAGAAGAGCTTTTTGCCAACGATTCCACTCTATGTATGTGCACCAAAAGATACAGCAGAATCTTCATACCTGTTTTATTTGGAAAGCCAAAACCCATCAACAAGGCAAGTGTTCATCAATAATAGAATTGATTAATAAATTATGTTATATTTAAAAAATTGATTGCTCTATAGCCACAAAGAAGAACCAACTCTTTTTGCCTAAAACATGGATCAATCCCACAGAGATAATATGGAGTAAAAAAAAAAATCAAGAGAGCATACTGTGTCATTCCATTTCCATAAAATTCAAAAAACTGACAACACTAATTTAATTTATAATGGAAAACATTATAATGATTACTCAGGAGGAAATTAAGTGGCATGATAAGGGAGTTATTTGGGCTGGTAAAACATTCTGTATCTTTACATTAAGTGGGGGTTATACCAGTGTATTCACTCATCATGTTCACCACGCTTTACACTTAAGCCTTATGCACTTTACTGTACATAGGTTATAATTCAGTGGAAATTAAGAAAAAAAATTTTTCTTGAATGAACTCTTTTGTCTCAGTTTACATTGTTTAAACATGCCCCATTATCAGACAGAGTTTCCAAAAGATGCAATTAAAACCAAGTATTAATATCTGAGGATACCTTTCTCCATAAAATAACTGAAATAAGAAAAATAAATTTTTTTTAGCCTTCATCTTTTTGCTGAAAAAATGTTTTCACTATCTGTTAATGACTTTGTAGAATAAGAGAAGATAATATCCTGGCTTTTATTATAAATATTGGTTATAATAAATACTGATTATAAATACTAATTTTTCCTCTAGAAAATGGAGGGAAATTTTAGTTATTGAATACTGTAAAGTTCAGCACTCTGGGATATCTTAGAAAAGTATTTTTTAAATAAATTTTTAATCCTCCCCCAAGGATATGTTTTTACTGGTTTTTAGTGAGAAAGAGAGAGAAACATCGATATGAGATGAGACATCGATTGGTTGCCTCCCAAACATGCCCTGACCGGGGATCAAATCTGCAACCCAGGTATGTGCTTTGACCAGGAATTTAACCCACAATCTTTTGCTGTCTGGGACAACACTCCAACCAGCTTAGTCACCTGGCCAAGGCAGAAAAAGATTTTAATTTAAATGTACCTGACTATTTTAGAAGAAAAAGAAAATTTTAAACGAGACATTTTCTAAACTAACAACATATTTGGAGCTATATAAAGGTTCTAATACAAACCAATGTATTTAATTTTCCTCGACATTAAAAATAAATACAATCACAATTTCCCTGAATATTGTAAAATTGTTAGAATTTTCATCTCTTTCAACTTCAATCAACAAACTCAAATAAACCTCAGTTTGAAATATTTTTTAAAATATGTTTTATTGATTTTTAGAGAGAAAGGAAAGGAGAGGGATAGAGAGATAGAAACATCAATGATAGAGAAACATCATCCATCAACTGCCTCCTGCATCCCCCTCCCACGGAGGATTGAGCTTGCAACCTGGGCATGTGCCCTGACCAGGAATCAAACCAGTGACCTCTTGGTTCCTGGGGTGATGCTCAACTGCTGAGCCACACTGGCTGGGCATTAGTTTGAAATCTTTTAAACAACAATCATGAGCTTATTTTCTCTGAGAGAAAATTTCATTTTAAAAACACACTGACATATCTTGCGGGGGAGGGGACAGCAGGACTGGAAGAGATTAACTAAGAACTTATATACATAGTCAATGGATACAGACATTAGTATGTTAAAGGCTTGAGGGAGGACAGGGGCTGGGAGGGCCAAGGAGGAGAAAATTGGGGGACATCTGTAATACTGTCAACAATTTAAAAACATACCAATATGCAGTCCCTTTCCTTAAGGATTTCTCATTCTGTTGTGGAGGGGATTATAATATAACGAAATCCATAGTCAACATATGAAATGTGAGTACTAGTCACATCAGTATTGATCTAAGATAATCAGGATTTCCATGAGCCCTTCTACTACCCACAGGACCTGACATGGCTGGACATGAACATATTGCTTTCCTAAATTCCATAGGGTAACAACCTGAAGGCAAAAAGAAAAGATTCAATTATGATCAACATACTCTGATAGGAAAAAGCTGGGAGATACATATACTGTCACTTTTGAAAAGCAAAATAATAAAATAAATTAAATCTAGCAGTTAGGATGTGTTCCAATTATCTAGAAAATCTATTTACCACCCTTCTGTTCAATACCATCTCCAGGTAAATGAGATATTATTGTGCATACACACAATGTCATTTACAGATCCAGGGGGGGAAATGAGGAGCTGCAATTTGATCATTTGGATAATCACATTTTCCTAGAACTTTAATAGGATATCTTAACATACAAATTATTTTGTAGAGATCCTCTTTTGACTTTTATTCTACTGTATTCATAGAATAAATACAGTTTCTCAGTTCCTCCGAATTTAACTCTTCCTATTGCCATTACCAATGTTACCATTTGAAGGTTGGATCTAATTACTGAGGTATTAGAACCCAAATAGCGCCATGTAATTATCTTACTAATTAATGCTCTCCAGGAGACTCTGAAATTAATATAGGCCACTCTGCAGAAATAATGACCACTGAAATCACAGCTCTGACACACACTGAAGTGAGCACACTCCAATATGATCCATTTCGTAGAAGCTTAGCAAAGGATGGGGAGGAGAGCCAAAATAACCGAGCATAAAGGCTATATATGCTCATAGCTATAAGGAGATGCTACCTTAGCAGACAGTCACCAGTTCTGTCTTTAGGATTCCCTCCAATAGTGATGTGAACGCTACAGAAAGGGATATTAAAGAATTACATAATCCTGTCTTCAACCAATTGTTAGCTTGTTTGCTGTAAATTTAAACATTGCCACAGGCTTCTAATGGTTGGCAACTCACACTGTGGAAAATGTCACTGGGCTTTGCTAGCCTCCTAGCTGTGCTCCACGGAGCAGAAAATTAAGCCTGACATATTTGGGGAGGAGTTTTCTGGTTTGTAAGAATTTATAAAAATAGCCATACTTATTTATTTCAGGGTCACATTTGTAAGTTATTAGGAGCTCTGAAATAAGTAATTTTATTTTATTATGCATGCTAAAATCTTAGATCATTCTGACTCAAAATTTATCTAATGTTCATACTATATACACACAGCATAATAATATACGTTTATATCTATAGCACTTGATAGTAAAGTGAGGATAATCAATATCTAAACAATATAGTTCTGCTTCAGTTTATTCTGATTCCATTCAATAAAAATAAGACAGATTATTTATCAAAATATTAGAATTTCATCATGAGTAACCTAGACTTGATATATAATGCCATCATTAATTTAAGTCATATTCAGCTATATTAGGCTCAAATTTATTTTATTTTATAGATTTTGTATGAACTATGCTACTATTTAAAACCAATATCCTTCTTTATAAGAAGTTTGTTTTGACATATTTGATCATTACTAGTAAGCGCATTTTTTTCTCTGTTGGATAAGCAATAAAAGAACCATATCTCACAGATTTGCCTTGTCACACTTACTTTACAAATCTGGAATAAAACCCCAAGGTACTAAAATGTGCCAAACTATAACATCATCATCGAAGAAAAATATCCATAGTACTGTTTTTAGAAAACTTTGCAAAACTTTTGTAAAAACATCAAAACTCTTATTTAATCATTCAGAAGCATTTGCCAGTTTCATCAAAATAAGGATTCGACTCCCTATTTCTTGCCAAATTTCTTTCTTACCCAACGTGGAATGTTCTCTTTTGCAACCTAAAAGAGAAAAATTGCACCAGGCTTCTAGATTCTATCTGCACTATGACAAGTGCATTTTATTACACATGCCACAAATTCCAGCCTTCAGAGAAAAATGCTCCCAATTCTCTCCCTTTCCTCTACACCTTACCCTTCATGTTTGCGCAGTTAGCACTTTCATCAACACCACTTTCTCTTACCGTGGCTCCTAAAGCCACCCCCTCAGCCTTTTCAAAGTCCTATTGATCAAGCTAATGACATTTACTCAGCACATTTACTGCTGTGAGGGAAACACACATACATAAGACACACAACAGCTTTCCTTAAACAAACATAAATGTCCTGTGATTCCTGTTTGTTTTATAAAGTAGCCGGGCCCTAACCGGTTTGGCTTAGTGGATAGAGCGTCGGCCTGCGGACTGAAAGGTCCCGGGTTCGATTCTGGCCAAGGGCATGTACCTTGGTTGCGGGCACATCCCCAGTAGGAGGTGTGCAGGAGGCAGCTGATCGATGTTTCTCTTTCATCGATGTTTCTAAGTCTCTATCTCTCTCCCTTCCTCTCTGTAAAAAATCAATAAAATATATTTTTTAAAAATAAAGTAGCCGGATGCCTGAAATTTCCATCATCTCCCAGGAGTCAAATCATCTCTCATCCACTTAGACACGCTTGACATCTTGTCTTTCCCATAAACTCTCATTTTAAATTAAGAAAAGCCAACATTCCCCTCCCCGACAACCACCTCCCAGAATTCTGTACACTCTTACCTTTCGTCCTTAAAACATACCCTCATGAGCAGTATTTTATGGAAATGTGTAAGCTCTGATTCTTATTTGACTTAATGTTTCTTTATCAGTGATCCTCTGTGTGACTCTCCATTACTTTCATATGTGGCTCCAAATTCCTAGAGAAGAGGGTCTTGTGACGTTTTGAGCCCTCGGCGTGATTAAACACTAATATCCTCTATGTTTATGCCAAACTCAACCTGGAACTATGGATGCTCCTTCACTCATTCTCCAAAAGCCTGGGCAAAATTGTAAGGCAAAAGGCCCTATATGAAGTGCAGTGACCAAAGACAAGAAAGCAAGAATTTGGGCAACATTTCTGGCACTGTCCTGTTTTAAATGATGTCAGAAGCTTACAACATTTAAAATACAAATGACCACCCACTGAAGCTTTCTGCTGTTTAACTGTTCTCTCTGCCTCCAGAACTCAGGGCTGCTTATCTCTCGCTTTCTTTTGTCTTGTTTTTCCTTCAAGGTCCCAGGGGATAGATTGGCTCAAAAAAGGCTTCCCCTGAGCAAGGGGCAGCAAGTCAGGACACCTTGAGGATCACCTTGCCGAGCTGACATGTTTCCAGTGACCTGAAGTGGCTACATCTGTTCAGGCAAGTTATTACAAGCAGCTTCAAGAGGGAGCCCCACACTGAGAAACACAACCGCAGCACAGCCTGTGTTGGTCCCCAACAGGCTGCAGCCTCCCGCGATTGGCAGTTTGCAGCTCTCACTTTCTTCAACCCGATATTATTTCTTCATTATAAAAGGCTCTCTGCTGCCTTTGTGTGTTTTTGTTGTTATTTTTTCATGATGAACAAATTTGACTTAGAGAAAATATTACTGTCAGACTTAGAATGAGAAGCATTAATGTACTAATAATAATGTGGAAATCTTGAACCTTTATAAGATATTTTTAAATATTTATATAACACATATACAAATAATACATATACATTTATTAATAGTATATATATAGAAATGTATAAACTCTTATTCTTATTTGGTGTAATATTTCTTTATCCTATATAATAAAACCCTAATATGCAAATCGACCGAACTGGCAGAACGACCAGTCACTATGACATGCACTGACCACCAGGAGGCAGGCGCTCAACACAGGAGCTGCCCCCTGGTGGTCAGTGCGCTCCCACAGGGGGAGCACCACTCAGCCAGAAGTCAGGCTCATGGCAATGCTAAGCACCCCTTGGGGGATGTCTGACTGTGGGGAGCAGGCCTAAGCCAGCAGTCAGACATCCCCTGAGGGGTCCCAGACTGTGAGAGGGCACAGGCCTGGCTGAAGACCCCCCACCCACCCAGTGCACAAATGTTGTGCACTGGGCCTTTAGTGTGTGTGTGTGTGCGTGTGTGTGTGTGTGTATTTCCCCACTCTGTTTTCCAAGATTTTTCTGTGTTGGGCTCATCCATATTTTACAAGCCTATATCAACTTATAGGTACTTTGAAGTTAAATATTCTCTGTCCCTCTGACAAACTGACAGATGAAAAAAAATCCAAGAAATCAAATTGATAATTCCCAGATTGTAGCTAATGGCCATTGCACTTACCCTAGCGCCCGAGTAGTTTTAGTGCCCAGATGTGTATGATGTGGATGAATAAGCTTTCAGGCTGAGGCATGAATAAAAACACTCACTGGCCACTGCTCCCATTGGTGACAGGTATGGGGCTCTGTGAAAAACACAAGCTTCTGCCCTTCATGCCATAGACCAAGTTGATCTCCACACCTACATATCTACAAAGAACAGCCTTCTTTTAAACAAACATCACATATACGTATGTGCAGGTCACAGAAGCTGCTCAGTATTTTGAAATATGAACAGGTTTTGAACAATCTTCAAGCTACCTCAGAAGAAGCTGGAGGTACAGGTAGGCTCCAACTTTTCTGCAATTAGTCCCTTCAAAAAAAAAAAAAAGATCTCCCTATGTACACAACCGAATGGCTAAAAAAAAGACAACACAAAATTCTTGCCAGGATGTGGAGAACAGGGTCACTCATACATTGCTGCTGGGAATGTACAATTGGACGGCCATTGTGGAAAACACTTTGGCAGCATCTTGTAAAACTAAACAGGCACTTAGCAGAGAACACAGCAATTGCACTCTTGGGCATTTGTCCCAGATAAATGAAAACTATGTTCACATAAAAACCTGCACACAATTGTTCAGGGTAACTTTTTTTCCTAATAGCCTGAAACTGGGCACAGTCCAGATGTCCCTCAATAGATACAGACATACCATGGAACGCCATTCAGCAATTAAAAGAAACTATCTGATAGACTCACAGCTTGGATCAATGTTAAGAGAATTATGCTGAGTGCAGAAGTCCCCAAAGGGTGTATGCTGTATGATTCCATTTATATAAATAACATTCTTGAAGTAACAAAATTATACAGGTAGAGCTCTGGCTGGGTGGCTTAGATGGCTGGAGCATCCAAAGGTTGCAGGTTCAATTCCCAGTCAGGGCATACACCTAGGTTGCAGGTTCAATTCCCAGTTAAGGGATATGTTATACAGGAGGCAACCGATCTGTTTTTCTCTCCTGTCTGTCTGTCTGTCTGTCTCTCTCTCTCTCTCTCTCAAAATCAATAAAAACAGATAGAGTACATGTTAGTTGTTACCAGGGTTAGGGATAAGGGATGTGTACTTTAAATGAGTAGTACCAGGGAGCCACATGGTTATAAATACTTCTGGATCTTGATCTTGATTGTCCTGGTGATTACACAAATTTATACATGTGATACAATTGCATAAAATACACATACACACACATGAGTTCATGTATAACTGGTAAAATCTTAATAATCTCTGTGAATTATACCAATGTCTTTTTCCTACTTTAGGTAATTTATCATAGTTATGCAAGTTGTTACCAGTGAGTTAAGGATACAATTTTTTTTGTCACTTGCTGTGAATTTACACTTCAAAATAAAAAGTTACAAAATGAAAGAGCAATCTCTTGAGTCCTCCATACCCTTCTAGCTACTGCTACATTCGGCAATAAAACTCCTCTAGATCTGGATTCCATTGACCAAAGCTCCAATATAAAATGAATTTATATCATACTAAAGCCTTGAAAATTGTCTAGGTCCTAAATACTCAATAATCTTTTTATTTCTTTGCTGTTATTTTTTAAATTTTTTTCTTTATTATTGACAGTATTACACATGTTTCCCCCCTTTTTTTCCCATTGACTTCCTCCACCACCCCCAGGCCTTCACCACACTATTGTCTGTGTCCATGGGTTATACCTATATGCATATAAGTTCTCTGGTTATTCTCTCCCAAACCACCCCCACCCTGTTTTTAGTTGTAAATAAATCTCTGTGAAATAATACTATCAAAATAAAAAATAAATAAAACATTTTTAGGGAGTTTGGGAGTGCATTTTTCTCGGAAATTTAGGTTTCTGAAGAAAAAATTCTGAATCCCATTAATGTAAAATTATATTCATTTCTCAATCTGATGGAGAAGAGCTGAAAAGAGGAAGTCATGCATTATTCTCAACATGAGGATTATTTTTTGAGGGTAGTGAAAAATCTTAGTCCCATGGTTTGTTCCAAGGGCCAGAGTACATAAAGAGAATGCAGTACGCTCACGATATTAAAGTTTCATGCAAGAGCAAATAGGAAAAAAATGTCCGTGTAGGATTGTCAGTGAGGCAATGATGAAAAGCTGAAAAACACTTTTGCAGATGATCCTTCTACAGACAATTTCAAAATAATTGACTTAGCTCCCCACTCCTTATTTTCAAAAACTCCCAGTATAGGTAAGAATCTGTGAGTTACCTTTACAAAAGTGAAT
Source organism: Myotis lucifugus (assembly GCF_000147115.1). Lineage (NCBI taxonomy): Eukaryota > Metazoa > Chordata > Mammalia > Chiroptera > Vespertilionidae > Myotis > Myotis lucifugus. The sequence continues at coordinate 1,428,811 of NW_005871106.1, forward strand.
TCTTTCTACCTTATCACAGGAGATATTAAGAATGCCAACACACTTTCCATGCATATTTCTAGAGGCTGCATCTGAAAAGTCAATAGTGTTTGTGATCTTTTATGCCACAAGCCAAACACAATATAAACAGATAGCAAGGTAATTTCATGAAAAAAATTGATTTTTGCTCTTTACTTTCATAATAAGTAAATTGTGCATAATGATTTAGCATACTGCTTTCATCATCGGCGATCTCACCCTGCAGCTGCTGAATAGGAACAGAGAGAACTGTGCTAATCTAGTACACTGGCATTTTCTTTGCTGACCTGAATTATAAAGGACTTGCTTCAAGTCTATCAGGCAAACTAATTTTAAACACCAATTATGTCTAAAATATAGTTAGTTATTCAGAAATAGCAATGGAGATGCATTAGAAGAACTGGCATAGTATAATTACAGAAAAAGTAGTTGGCATACTGCTTTTAGAACTATTTAAAAAATAAACTGGTCAGTGATTTGGCTCAATATTTTTAGATTCAAAGTATACATCCATTATCACTTGCCTAATGTTACCCTCTTTACATTGCTCCTACTTAATCTTACCAAGCTTGATTTTATAATAAAAAATCACAAAATTTCCTAATTAGTAAATGTAACTATTTCTTTAAGAAGTACTAAGGGCCCAGCTGGTATGGCCAGTGGTTGAGCATTGATTCATGAACCAAGAGATCCCTGGCTCTATTTCTGGTCAGGGCACATGCCTGGTGTTGGCTTGATCCCCAGTATGGGGTGTGTATGAGGCAGCTGATTAAGGGATAGAGAGATGGAAACATCAATGAGAGAGCATCATCAATCTCTCTATTCCTTTTCCTTCTCTCTTTCTAAAATCAATAAAAACATATACAAAAATAAATGAAGAAGCACTAAGAAATCACATATTTCTAAGTATTTAGCAATTCTACCAAAAGTTATACCCCCAAAAAATGATTTCTAAAAGCAGAGGGAACACTCAGAAATAGTAAATTCACTTCTTCAGGGACTACTTTAGTATTGAGTTGGTCACATATTTTACTCAAAATGCTAAAAAGGTTAATGAACCTTATTTCATCAATGTGTATTTGTGTAAAGAACAAATTGATTCATTTTAGTGACCTTTCAAACAAATAGCAGTACACATATGTATTACTACCATACACTGAAGTAAATTCATAATTCTCAGAAGAAAAAAATTATTCACAACATCCATTGTATAAATGGTGGTAAACCAAAAGCATCCATTTTGGCTAAATTTTTGTTCTGACAATTTAAGAGTTTTCTAACAAATCTTTTACTCCTACCCATTCTGATATATCTCCTAATGTGGCCAATAATATTTACTTTTTATGGTTTAGATATTATGATGGTTAATTTTATTAGTCAGCTTGGCTAGGTCACAGGTATTTGGGCAAACATGCCAGGATATTGTTGTGAAGACATTTTATTTTATTTTTATTGAATTATCTGGGGAGACATCGGTTAAATAAAATTATATAGTTTTCAGGCATAGATCGTCTGAGTATTGTACTGTGTGCTCACCACCCTGTCAATTTTTCCATCTCCATTTATCCCGCCCTTTGCCCTCTTCTACATCACTCCATACCTCTTCCCTCTGGTAATCATAATACTGTCCTTGGTGTCTATGAGGTGTTTTTGTTTGTTTGTTTGTTTGTTTTTGCTTAATCCCTTTACCTTTTACACCTAGCCCCTTAACCCACCATCCCTTTAACAGTTGTCACTCTGTTCTCTGCATTTCTAATTTGTTTGTTAGTTTGTTTTGTTCAGTAGATTCCACATACAAATGAAACCATATGGCACTTGTCTGCCGCTGACTGGATTATTTCACTTAGCATAACATTCTCCAATTCCATCCATATTGTTGCAAAAGGTAAGATTTCCCTTTTTTATGGCCGAGAAGTATTCCATTATGTAAATGTAACACAGCTTTTTTATCCATTCAACTACTGATGGCCACTTGGGCTGCTTCCAAATATTGACTATTGTAAATAATGCTGCAACAAACTGCATATATAGAACTGCATATATTATTTCAAATTAGTGTTTCGGGTTTCTTCATATATATCCCCAGAAGTGGACTCACTGGGCATTAAGGCAGTTCCATTTTTAATGTTTGCGGTAACTCCATACTGCTTTCCATAGTGGCTGCACCAATCTGCATTCCCAAAACATTGCATGAGGGTTCCCTTCGCTCCACATTCATGCCAACATTTGTCTGTTCATTATTGATGACAAGCATTCTGACAGGTATGAGGTGATATCTCATCATGGCTTTAATTTGCAATCTGATGATTAGTGATAATGAGCATCTTTCCATATGTCTATTGGCCATCTTTCTGACCTCTTTGGAAAAGTGTCTACTCAAGTCCTTTGACCATTTTAAATTGGATTGTTTGGTTTTGGGGCTTTGTTTGTTTGTTTGTTTTTTTTGGGGGGGGGTTCAGTTGTAGAAGTTCTTTATATTTTTTTTAATATTAAGCCCTTATCAGATGTGTCCATGGCAAATATGTTCTCTCACTCAGTGGGTTGTCTTTTCATTTTGTTAGCGGTTTCCTTTGCTGTGAGAAAAATTTTTAGTTTAATGTAGTCCCATTTATTTTTTTTTCCTTTTGTTTCCCTTGCCCAGGGAGATATATATAAAAAAATATTTCTACAAATAATGTCCAAGATTTTACTGAATATGTTTTCTTTTAGGATGTTTATGGTTTTAAATCTAACATTTAAATTAAGTATTTAATCCATTTTGAGTTTATGTTTGTGTGTGGTGTAAGAAGGTGGTCTAATTTCATTTTTTCACATATGTGTCCAATTTTCTTAACACCATTTATTGAATAGAAGGACTATTTTTACCCCATTGTATGCTCTTGCCTCGTTGGTCAAAAATTAATTTACCATAAAGGTGAAGGTTTATTTCTGGGCTCTCTATCCTGTTCCATTGATCTATATGTCTGTTTTTATGCCAGTACCATGCTGTTTTGATTACTATGGCCTTGCAGCATAGTTTGATATCAGGTAGCATGATTCCTCTGAATTTCTTCTTCTTTCCCAATATTGCTGTGCCTATTTGGGATCTTTTGTGATTCCATATCAACATTTGGAATATTTGTTCTAGTTCTGTGAAATACACCATTGGTATCTTGATGGAAATTGTGTTGAATCTATAGATTGCTTTGGACAGTATGGTCATTTTAATGATCTTAATTCTTCCTATCCATGAACATAGTATATGCTTCCATTTATTTGCATGTTCTTCAATTTCTGTCTTCAGTGTCTTACAATTTTCAGAGTACAGGTCTTTTACCTCCTGGAGGCGAGTGGTGATCACCAGATTGATACAGGTTCAAATTCAGTGCCAGTGCTGAGTTTGAGGCCACTCAGCAAATGTCTCAGGCTATACCAAGTCTAGATGCCACCCTCTGTGTGCTCACATACCTTTATTATAAAAGGTTTTAAATAAAGAACTTATTAATAACTGCAATTTGAAATAAAACTGTTATTAAAATTCATGATTCTCACTTGGTGTGGGGGAAGGAAAGAGGGAGGAAAGAGGTAAGGGAGAGAGGAGGGAAGGCGGGAGGGACAGAGAGAGACAGAGAGAAGGGGAGGAACAAGTGGTATTTCCTCCATTCACTCTACTTTTCTGTTGAAAACACTGAAGAAGCAGTGACTGTGGAATGAAGTAGGTTAGAGACTACTACAACGTTTTAAACAATACAGCTGACCAGCGTCCTCCAGTGCCCCAGAGATAAACAGCTATTCTCCTAGGGAACAAAAGAGGTTCAAATAAAGAAAGACAGATCTCTAAAGTCACAAAATCATATGATGGGAGAGCCATCTGAGGTAATCAACTAATTCTATTTAATAACATATTATTCCTCAATATTAAGCCTAGTGTATGTTTTGGCCAAAAATAGCATAACAAAAACAATACCATGTGTGCATACACACACATACATACACACACACACAGAGTCATGCTCAACAAAAATGAAACAAAGATTCAGGAAACTTCAGAGGTGGCATGAATAACAAAGAGAAGTCATTCCACTCATCCATCCAAATTTAATATATTACATCAGATACATTGCTAGGTAGCAGAGATACAAGTGTGGATAAAGTATGTCAATATTCTCGAGGAGTTTATAATCTGACAAGGAAAACTGACAAGTGAATAGGCAATTGCAATCCACTTTGTTAAGTGCAATGTATATGGCCAAGTGCAGGGTTGGGGGCGGGAGGCAGTTAAGAGAGTAGCATAAGAAAACTCCATTACCTCTACTGTGCAAAACCATGGCATTAAGCAATCCATGTTCAAGCATCTTAGCTTTAAAGCTTGCATTCTGTTCATTTATCCATGTAATGTTTTAGGGCAGATCATATGGCATCCTTTTGTGAGTTAAAAAGACAACTCTCTTAACCCACAGAGACTTGGATGATTCAAACCGTGCCTCCCTTCAAATGCCATTATGCTGACCTGCTTTATTTCATCACTGTTCTAAGCTTTTCTAATCACCCTTATAAATTCTAGTTTTAATTATTGAGTCTTTAATCATTGTCTGTTAAAATTGGGCTTTTGGCATCTATGTCAGTTAAGAATAGAAAAAAACAGGAAGATTATAAATGTATGATGCTTTCACATAAAATATTTTGGTGTTTGCATTGTCCTGAGGCAAAGTGGCAAAGCAGGAAAAGTCTGGTTTCTGAATACATCATCTGTTTTCTGTCCTTCTTTCAGCAAGCCCTCTCCATGTTGTACTTAATACCGCCCCATGGCCTTGATGGTTTAATTCTTATCAAGGCTCTGTTGTTTTAATTTCCTGTCATGAAGTAGGACACAGGAACAGGTGTCCATTTTTAACCTGATATAGTGCATCGCTCTAAACATGAAATATGAAGAGCGGTTTGCTGTTCTCAAGACCAGGTTGCCATTCTCAGTCATGTAATTTCAATGTACTTAATAAACAGAAAATACTATGAGATTGGGGTGGGCATAGATAAAGAGAAATGTAATTTGTGGTTTATTTCTTAAAGAGCTTAGACTTTTTGGGCCACAAGGCATACATAATCAGGCATGAAATAGCTGATAAGTAATATTAATAGTGACCTATTACACATGTGTAAATAAATACAAACATGAATTAATCACGACTTCATTCACTCAACAAGCATTTACCATTTGTTTACCACTGGTAGGCACTACGAAAGATGGTGGCCATGGAGAACCAGGATATGACCTTTTAAGGGACTCAGTTGAGTGATTCCATGATACTGATAATTAATATTTGCTTAAGTAATGAGTTTGAAATAATATATGCTGAAAAAAACACACATACACATAGAGTATAAATAGGACCAGAACAGTGTCATCTACCCCAGATTGAAGGTACTTGGTGGGGTGGGGGGGCGAGTGGGTAGGTACATGTATCAACATAAAGGAGAGCTTCCCAGTGCTGTTAAAGCTGAGCTTTGAAGAAACAGGAACTGAGGCTATGGTGAGGAGGAGGCAGATCTGTACCTTTTCAAACATCACTTTGAAAAGGTACACATTAAAGAACAAATATAAGAAATGCGAAAAATAACGCATGTAATTGTGTATGGCTGCAGCATAGGGAGTGTGTGGGAGATGGTCAAAAAAGAACCCAGAGTCAGGTCACCTGCCATGCTAAGGAGTTTGGGCTTTATCCTTTATAGTATAGACAGTAGGGAGCCACCAACTAAGCAATCTGAAGAAAGGTGGATTTAAATTTTGGCAAGATTACTCTAATAATAGTGTTAAAATTGATTATAGGGGAAGAGGAAAGAAAATGGCTACAGTAATATAGTCTAAGGGGAAACGATAAACGCCTGCCTAAGGCAGGAACTACAGACAGGCAGTGGTAATGAACAGGAAAGGCCAGATGAGAAGCAGAATCAACAGAAAGCAGAGGTTAATGTTCATGGGGCCATGGAGGGGAGAAAATAAGAAGGTGAAGGATGGGGGGAACACGAGACTGCCAGGGTGCTGACGTGGGTCAGAAAGGAAATACCAAGAGTGACTGAAACGTAACTAGACCACTTCATGACTCCCCTGATTACACACACTGCCCAGCCCTTGGCCAGCCTTGCCCAGCACGGCATCAGCATCAACACACACACACACACACACACACACACACATACGTGCACAAGCATACATACACAGTCATTGGTCTCTCTTTCTCTCATTTCTATCTTCTCCTTTTCTTCTTTTCACTTCTCCAATATACACACACAGAATTTTCTATTTACACTTTTCTTATGTAAAAATATTTATTAGCCTCTTTCTTTAATTTGTCTCCCTTTACCCATCTCATCCAAAGAAAAATCCTCCCTAGATCTGCATTTCTTACAAGAATGGGGAGTAAAGAAGTCATTGCAAATATTTAACATATATATCTTGTCAAATATACTTTTTATTTTTATTTTAGAGTATACTCTTTCTACTTATAAAAAAAAGTTTGCTGTAAAACAGAATGCCAAGTTATACCAGCAGCAGCCTCATACATCTTGTGTTTACCACAACTCTTGATCACATCATTTCTCTGGTGCTTGATTAGATCTTGTGTTGATTTGTACAGTAACCTATTGTACTGGCTTTTAAGAAATGTTAAGGTATTTTCTTTAAAAAGAATAAAAAAAGGAAAAATATGAATGATAAAATGGCTCTAAGTACATATCTATCAACAATTACTTTAAGTGCAAATGGATTAAATGTTCCAATCAAAAGACACAGGGTGGCTGAATGGAAAAGAAAATCAGAACCTTACATATGCTGTCTATAAGAGATTCACTTCAGATCAAAAGACACACAGACTGAAAATAAAGGGATGGAAAAGGATATTTCATAAATATGTACATTTAAATAAAAGCTGTGCAGCAATACTTATATGAGACAAAACGGACTTTGAAACAAACTCTATAACAAGAGACAAAGAAAAATCCAGTTATTCCACTTCTGGGTATTTATCAGAAGAAACCCAAAACACTAATTTGAAAAGACATATGCCGCATATGTTCATTGCAGCATTGTTTACAGCAGCCAGAATATGGAGGCAACCAACAGATGAATGGATAAAGATGAGGTACATATATACAATGGCAGATTACTTGGCCATAAAAAAGCATGAGATCTTGCCATTTGTGACAACACAGTGGAGCTAAAGGGTATTATGTTGAGTGAAAAAAGTCAAACAGAGAAAGACAAGTATCATATGGTTTCACTTATATGTGGAATCTAAAGAACAAAATTAATGAACAAACAAAGCAGAAACAGACTCATGGATACAGTGAAGATTTTGATAGTTGCCAGAGGATAGTTTCTCTCAGGAGCTGTGTGAAAAAGGTGAGGGGTGTAGAAGTACAAATTGGTAGTTACAAAATAGTCACAGGAATGTAAATTATAGCAAAGGAGAATGGTTGATATTATAATAACTATATGTGGTGCCAGATGGATACTAGATTTATTAGGGTGATCACTTCATAAGGTATATAAAAGTCTAATTGCGCCCTAGTCAGTTTGGCTCAGTGGATAGAGTGTTGGCCTGCAGACTGAAGGGTCCCAGGTTCGATTCCAGCCAAGGGCACATGCCCAGGTTGCGGGCACAATTCCCAGTAGGGGGCGTGCAGGAGGCAGCTGATCAATGATTCTCTCTCATCATTGATGTTTCTATCTGTCTCTCCCTCTCTCTTCCTCTCTGAAATCAATAAATTTAAAAAAAAATTTAAAAAGTCTAATTGCTTGATTGTATACCTAAAACTAATATAATATTAGTCAACTGTAATTTAAAAATTAAAATAAATAAATAAATGTTGTCATATGGAAATTTGGCAAACATGGGTGGTTTTACTTTATAATACATTTATACTTGATATATTAATATAAAAATGAAAATCTGTAGATCCTAAAATAAAATAACTTTCAGAAGAGTATGAAAACCAACTTTTCAAATTCTGAATACTATTTGATCAAATATCAAATTGCCTAAAAACCATCACAAGCATAAATAACACCTGGCATATATAATGTCATTATTTCAAATACTGTATGTGGGTCAAGGCAATAACCAGATGTTAATGTCATTGTGTTCTCCTACGCAGCTTACTAAAATTATTTTTCAGTATATCCAGTAATTGCTTTTGGCACGTACTAGAGTTCCATAACTCGTTCTCTACTGTCTCGAGAGCTTTCAATCTGATTACATTTTCCATGATGTAAACCACAAGTCCATATTATAATCTACTAAAAAGAGCTGAATTCGATGTCCATTCTCCCTGTGCTTTATCTCATATAGCTTCACACTGTTATAAGTGGTTATTTTAAGTTTCTTTTTTTAATATATTTTATTGATTTTTTACAGAGAGGAAGGGAGAGGGATAGAGAGTTAGAAACATCGATGAGAGAGAAACACCGATCAGCTGCCTCCTGCACACCCCCTACTGGGGATGTGCCCGCAACCAAGGTACATGCCCTTGACCGGAATCGAACCTGGGACCCTTCAGTCTGCAGGCCAACGCTCTATCCATTGAGCCAAACCGGTTAGGGCAATGGTTATTTTAATTTCAATGGAAACCAAAGTTGTATCATTACCACAATATCAGTTGATAGGAACTCTACTGCTCCTACCCGAGGACTGTGATCTTTGTCATTTCTTATTAAAGAATGCCCACTAATTTAGGAAATATTTGTTTTAGCCTAGATATAACTAGTGTCAATAGGAAACTTTTTAAGTCAGAAGAATAAACAGTCTTTAGTCTTAAAGGACAGTCTTATTAAAAAGGTAGGCTTATTTGAAGAATGATTCTGAGCAATTGATCAGTGATTCTTAGTTGGCTATATTTCTCTTCTTTAATACTAGGTAGAGGTGAAGCAAATTTTGTTTAACAAATTAATTAAGTACTTTTGGACACAAAGCAGTGCCTGGGATTTTAGGTATTTGAAACTTGCCACTGTGTATCAAGGCACTAGAAGATTAACCCACAACCATCTGGAGCACACTGAAAATACAATTTTCTTGACAAATGGTTATCTAGATTACTTATAGATTAGGTCACTTGCAGTCAGAGTCTTCTGATTCCATAAATTCTGACTCCATCTAGTGAATCAATGGGAGGCACTTTTCCCAGCATAATGAACCTTCAAAGGTCTGGATTCTGGATTCTTCCATGGAACCCATGCATTTTCATGATTTCAGAGAGTTATTTGTGGTATTTGTTATTTATTACACACACACACACACACACACACACACACACACACACACACACGGTTCAGGCATGATGGCGATGGCTGCATTTGTGGGTGGTGCTCCCTGCAGATCTGCACATAGAAGAGGATAAGGAAAGGTGTGTGATGTGTTCTATTAGTATCTTTTGCAACTGGAGAGAGCATTTACTACCATTTTAATCTTCTCAAGAAGAGAATCAAGTTCTGAATAGAAAAGAACTGGCATATTCCTCCAAGTTAATTATTCCTAGACTCCGAGCTAATTTTTCTCATGCAAATAAATTTCTTGAAAAATGTCAAGTATTTCTAAAAGCTCTAAAACCTTTAGTCATTGGCCATGTTTTTCTTGTTAAAGAAAATATGAAGTATATTTTTATCTCAGTGAGTTGGGAATAATAAACATGTGTTTTTAAAAGATAAACAAGTTCTGTTGAAGAATGTTACATTCCTCAGGATTTAAAAATTAACTTCATCTTCAATTGCTTGTACAATTTCTTTTACATTGTCCCTATGTTGTGACATGTACATTATTACTTTCTTATGAAATATATAATCCATACCACTGGGGGAATATAAACACAATCATGATTCACTTTGAAAGGAGGTCAAGAAAACATTCTTTATGAACTGGTGAGGGGGAAGAACACAGATAATATCACTGTTGGTGGGAGTGTGAGTGAGTGCAAGCTTTGTGGAAGGCACCTTGGCTGTATCAAAATTTAAAGAGCACATGTCCTTTGATTCACAAATCTATTATTTGATACCCATTATATGTAAGTATAATTGCATATGCATAAAATATGTAAAGAAAGTTTATTAATGCATTAATACTAATAGTATAATTCTTTAAATTGTATTGAGCATGCACTTATAAGAGGATGGATAAATAAATCGATATTATGGAGCAGTTAAATATAATGAAGTAGAGCTCCATGTACTGACTTCAAAGATATTCCATATGCACTGTTAAATGGAACATGTAAGGCTAAATTACAAAATAACATATCTGCCATGATCTCATTTATGTAAAAATTATCTATCTATATTTCTGTTACATATGTGTTATAAAAAAGTAAAAGGATACTACAAAGTATGGTTACCTATAGGAAAGACAGTAGAATTGGGAAGAGCACAAAATTGGGAGCCCAGGAAAAAGATAAGTACAGTGACTTTCACATTTTGTATTTCATATTTCACATTTAGTTTTATCTTGTTTGAATGTTTTACAATGAATATGTACTCTAGATACCTTTCAACATAAAGTTTAAAGGCAAGTGCAAAGTTTGAAAGGCAAGTTAATAGGAGCAATGAAATACAGTATAACATCTTAATCACAAAATCATGCAGTGTAATTTAACTTAAATCTCTAAAGCATACACTCAGGAAATGGAATTGAGGGAAGCGGTAGTCCTATAATATTGGTAAATTAGTCTTATACCTGAGACAAAACCAAGGATTACTTTCCATGAATCTACAGATTGAATTATAATTCAAAACAAAACCAACACAAATAAAACACAAACACCAGCTCCTCCCATGCTTGTGGACGGAGTAGGAGGTGAGGCAGCACCTACATGATATGAAAACACCTAAGACTCTTGATACATAGCATGCATTACATTAGTGCTAATATCCTGTCTTCTGCTGAACTTTAACTTGCTGCTCAAGTCTTATTTTCCATTTTTATTTCTTACTCCTCCCTAACACCGATCCTCTCTCCCAAAAGCTTGGCTGTCTCACAGTTCCATAGACACCATGCCATTCTTACTATGTACTTCTGCATTTGGGGTGCCTCCTCAGCCAGCATCTCCTTTTCTGGAAGTTCTTTGACACTGACACATCCACAAATTCCCTCCAAAATGAGTGGGTCCCCAATTCCATGCTCATATCATGTGATCTCCTGTCCTGTGTCTTCACAGTTTATTGGACTAAGTGTCCATCCATACCATCACCGAATTAGTCAGATTTTCTTTCTTAAGAATTACACCAAGACAGTCATAAGTACCAAGACTGAATCAATAACTAGTTGCTCTTGGAGCTGGACAATCATGAAGAATCAGGAGACACGGAAGCCCCTGGGGCTACTTGTGCTAATTATTAAACAAAGAGAGTGAGGTTGCAGGCACTTAGAAGCAGAACACGAACCAAATGATGTCAGTGAGAACAAGAGTGAAGAGAGAAGAGAAGAGGAGAGGGGACAGGCATAGCTGCTTTCTTCCCAAAAGCTTTTTAGTTCTACCCATGAGAAAATCCAGTGGTTCTTTGTCTCCTTTGGTCTTACTGGAAACAATATAGTTTTTTTTAAAAACAAAACAAAACAACAAACATCAATTTATTTTTATTTTTATTGATTTCAGAGTGGAAGAGAGAGGGAGAGAGAGAGATAGAAACATCAATGATTGATGGGCTGCCTCCTGCATGCCCCCTACTGGGGATCAAGCCTGCAACCAGGCATGTGCCTTTCACTGGAATCAAACTCGGGACCTTTCAGTCTGCAGGCCAATGCTCTATCCACTGAGCCAAACTGGCTTGGGCTAATAAATAATTTTTTAGTGAAGCTAACTTGATTTGGTTTAGTCTTAGATATTGGATAAAGAACATTCCTTGGACTATCCCTATATCAATTCTGAGTCTACCCATCTTTCAAGACCCAGCCAAATTCTTTTTTTTTCTTGAATTCCAATTTACAGCAATTATTCTCTCCCTCAATGTGTACACCACAACAGTCTGTGCCTCACAATTGCAGCTTAGATGGAAGTAACTTTCATTTGTTATGCAATGATTTTGATAGGACACGATTAACTGAACTGAGACTTCCTTTAGGGCAGAGGTAAAATGCTCCATTTCTGCCCTGGCCATGTGGCTCAGTTGGATAGAGCATCATCTAAAAACTGAAGGGTCACAGGTGTGATTCCTGGTCAGAGTACATACCCAGGTTGTGGGTTCAATAGCTGGTTTGGGCATATATGAGAGGCAACCTATTGATGTTTCTCACATCCATGTTTCTCTCTGTCTTTCTCCCTCTCCCTTCTTCCCTCTATGGAATAATGAAAAACATATCCTTGGATAAGGATTTAAAAAAATAAAAATAAAGTATTCAATTTCTTCAATACTTTCCTTATATTGAGCACTTTGAGCATTCAAGAATTATATTGACTAAGTTGCTAAGCCTATGTTCCAAAAATACAACTAAATCTCACTCAACTGAAGTAATTAAGGCATATTTTACCATTGAGATCTAATAAAAATATTTAAATGAAAGAAGAGGGCTCTAAAGACTTGTTTTATACTAGAAAATGGGAGGCAATTTTGAAAAAATAAATAAATGAATATATATACTTAAAACATTAGAGTTAGTTTAAGTACATGTGGCAAGCACCAATTTTATGTTCAAAACCCAGATGCAATCTCACAGAAAGATTACAAGTAAAATATTATTGTTGATGTGTTATATCCCTTACACAAATATCTTCTAGGGATAGAATGAGATAGATGAAAATCTTAAGTGAAATTATACTCATGAATATTAAAAGTTATAATCTAACAGGTAATATAATACATCACAAACACACAATCCTTCCTTATTTCCCAAATAGTATTCATTAGAAAATAAAAGGAATATAAATTCTGAAAATCATTCTTGTTCTACTTTCCACTAAAACATAATAAAATACCCTTTCAAAATTACAATAATCTTTACAAGCTGACCTGCACCCCATTTCAAGAAGCACACTAAGCTGAGTGTTAAGGGATATCATTGACAGTAGAATTTAATCTAACAGATATTCACCATGAACTATCTCTTCATCTTTACAACCTTTCACTTCCTATTTGTCTACCCCATTTAAGCTTTGCCATAATATTAATATGTTTTCAAAGATCTCAACTCCTTGGTGTATACCACCTACCAATGTTATCTCCTCTGCTCAGACCCAACACTGGTGAGATATGTCTTTCTTTAATCCTTGTTCTGGCATCAGGATTCAGCCTCTCTTAAGATATATTCTAGAAGGCAACTTAGTGATGTAGTTACCAGTTTAGTTCTACTCTGCTACATACACATGCAACTTTCCTCACCAGTCACTTAATTTAAATAGAAGTGTGAGGCACACCCTAGTTAACATTGAAGGAGCTTTAATCAACAATCAAGAATACTAATTTATTTTTTCAATTAATTTCCCACCACTAATCATTAATTTCCAACCAGTATATCATGTACCATTTCTCAGGTAATAAATACTACTCAAATATGTATATATAAATAATATATAGAATATGTGTGTATCCATATATATCCATTTAGTTTTTAATATATTTTTATTATTGATTTCAGAGAGGGAGAGAGAGATAGAAGCATCAATGATGAGAGAGAATCATTGATCAGCTGCCTCTTGCAGACTCCAGTACTGGGGATCAAGCTCACATCCCGGGAATGTGCTCTGACTGGGAATCAAACCGTGACCTCATGATTCATAGGTTGACACTTGACCACTAAGCCACGCTGGCCAGGTTATATATCCATTTTAAATGATTGACATGTAGCTTACTGAAAAGTTTTCCCAAGTTAAAATTATTGAGCTTTTGTTTCTGTTTTCTAAGACCTAGAAGTTTGAGACCTTATGTGGCCATTCTTGTATCTATTGGGGTGGGCCAACAATTGCTCTCAAAGTGATAGATAGATAGATAGATAGATAGATAGATAGATAGATAGATAGAAAAATGATAGATCCAAAAAATGATAGATAGATAGATAGATAGATAGATAGATAGATAGATAGATACAAAAATGAAAGACCAATCTGATAATATTCAGAGGTGCATTTATGCTATAACATATGATCACAATGATATCTCCAATTGCTAGAAGCTACAGGAAGTATATCTTGCAAGAGTCAGTCCATAAGCATTTTTGATGAATATGATTTTTCCCTTCAAAAGTAATATTTCATGTGATAAAATGAAAGCATTTAGATTAGTGGGCTATTAATGCCTTTTTATTATATCATACTTTAAGTCTTCCATCATGTATTTCTCACTTCCTTTCTAACATTCTGTCTTGCTTTTCATTTCATGTTCTAACAGATAAGAACCAACCATTTTCTATTCCTTTGGTGTTTAACCTTCTTCACTCACTAATGTAAAATAAAATAAGTGGAGACCTGACTTGAGAATCCCTCACACAGACAACCTGTTAAGCCATGTAATAAGCAAAACCTAATCTAACTTATTCTGCAACACAAGCAAAAGTTAACTTAGGTTATTTCTTGCAAATGCCTCTAATAACAATAAACAAAACAAATCATTTTCCTAACATGATATGATATAATCGTCTTTAACTAATTCTCTGCCATCAGGACACCTCCATTGTGATAACCAATCATTATAAAGATTAAACAGCTTCTGCATTTTTTTGCTTTGTAAACTGTCCTATGACAATGCATCTTTGAGCTTCATTCCACCTTTAGTTCGAAAAATCCCAGATCATGAGCTATTCTGTTACGCACAATAAACTCTTGATTAAAATTTAATTGATCTGATGTTATTTTTAACACTAGCATGTATATGTTCAAATCCTATTCAGTCTCCAAAGTCCCGTTAAAGCACCGCCATTTTTATGAAATCTTTTTTGGATCTCTTCATTATGAAGGGATCTCTTCCTACTCTAAATTTCTAGCATTTATGTAGTTTTCTGATTGTTCTTATCTCACCCAGTGGAATGGAATGACTGAGCCTGTTCTGCAGTCAGATCCACCTGGATTCCATTTTGCAGTCCCACTCACTGAACTTTACTATATATATCTCCCCATTATATGTATGTATACACATACATATATATTATAATATAAATATAATACATATAGAATATAAATATATGTAAAAATATATGTATTATATATTGATATAAAATATGTGTATTTACCTGCTAACCCTCAAAAATAAGAAAGTTAATAGATGTTTTTTAAAAGGGCTATCTAAAATATGAAACCTTTTCTCTATCATTTGTTTTCTATTTTATGCTACCTCACATATATACAATTCTCTCTTCAGCATCGTACCTAAAAAAACATAGAATTTAATGAAGATTGTTGAATGGGTCTCCTGAAGTTCTTTAAATCAAACATGAATTTCATGCTACATTTCAGCAATGTAGGTTAAATAGCAATATGCTGAATTATTTCAAGGCTAAAGCAACTACAGGTAAATACTTTGGAAACCAAGAAACATGCATAAAGCTAGTTGTACTTCAGATACATCATTTAGAATTAATAGAGGATGCCTGGCCATGTCTTTGCACCACATTATTTTGCCTAATAACAGTCAAATGACAGATCCGCCCACTAACAGAGTTCAGCCAAGAAATCAGAGGTTAATTAGCTTCACTCTCTCTCCCTACAAAGACTAAATGTCCTAGGAATTTCTGCATCATCTTCCAGATAGTACAAAACCACACACACACAAAAAAAACATTAAAATATTACCTGGGGAATAATGTTCTAATATTCATCTAATTGAAAGCTCATTACCTTTTGCAGTTTTAACTTTTAAAATTCAACCACTGTGCAAGCATATTTATTAACAAGTACAATAATATGAACTTATACTAAAATGTTCAGTATATTAATAAGACTTTCATGGTTTTCATTAACATTCATTTTCTTTTACTTTATATAATTAAATTTTGAAAATATAATCATAATAAAATTTAGATGTAAGATATCTCTCTCTGGTTCAAGGGTAGGAAACTGTGCTGAAAATAACACTAGACTGGGAGGTAAAAGACTTGGGTTCTAAACTGGTTAGTCATAAAATCAACTATGTATGGATTGGTACAAAGCTAAGCACCCCCAGTCATAAAAAAAGAAAATACATCCTCCAAAGGAATGTTTACTCATGAAGCTCAAGTGCAATTGTTTTGGGACTATGCTATACAGAATGCAAAGTGTTCAAATATAATGGATTATTATACTTCCTTGTTTTTAAACCCATGTAATGTGACCATATGTCCTTCTTAAGTAACCAAATGGAGAAAAGCTATACATTATAATACTGGAGGGAAGAAGCTAAATTCTTCCATTTCCATTTGAACTTCCACTACCTGTGCATCTAATTCACAAGTTTGAGAATAAGGTTAGCTGCGATTATTGCAATGGCTCCTATTTAATAAATAAAATAACTCTAGATCAGTTCTCTGGAACTCACTGAATTGGAAAAGATTAGTGCAAAATGCATTTTCACTATCCTAATAAGATGTGCAAAGTAAAAAAAAGCTGCCAAAAACTATGGTAATGCCATAAAATTATTTCTTGAAAGAAGAAACAATTTGTATACCCCAAAATGGTTTTGATCAACAGAAATGAGCCTTCCTGCCGTAGCTGGTTTGACTCAGTGGACAGAGCATTGGCCTGTGGGTTCAATTCCAGTCAAGGGCACATACCTCGGTTACAGGCTCCTCCCTGGCCCAGGTCCTGGTCAGGGCGCGTGCAGGAGGTAACCAATCGATGTGTTTCTCTCACATCGATATTTCTCTCTGTCTTTTCCTCTCTCTTCCTCTCTCTCTAAAAATCAATGAAAATATCCTTGGGTGAGGATTAGAAAAAAAAAAAATGGACCTTCTACTAAGATGACTACTCAAGACAGAATCAAATACATGATTTAATACTGTACCTGACAAATATTGAAAAGTATCTAACCTACCTCATATCAGCTTTATCTGAGTTTCTTGGGGTCCACAGAGGACATATTAAGAGCTAAATTTTCATTAGGAAGGTAATTAGTTTTACATACTAAGTATGATTTCTAAAAATCTCCCTCTATCAGAGAAGTTAATAAATAAATGTATTAAAATTTATTAGAGCCCTACCTGGTTTGTCTCAGTAGATAGAGCATCAGCCTATAGACTGAAGGGTCCCGGATTTGATTCCAGTCAAGGGCACACGCTCGGGTTGCGGGCTCAATCCCCAGTGTGGGGCATGCAGGAGGCAGCCGATCCATGATTCTCTCTCATCATAGACGTTTCTATCTCTCTCTCCCTTTCCCTTCCTCTCTCTGAAATCAATAAAAATATATTTAAAAAATAAAAAAGAATTGATTAGAGCAGTGCCTGAATCTTACAAATGCTCAAGAAGTTGAATCTGTATTATAAAAAACACATATTATATATTTATATTTATACATATGTATAATATAATGGTAACTAGGTTTATTTTTTACATTATTATTATTATTATTTTTTATTATTATTATTATTACGGATCTGTGAACTACCTTTGTTTTCCTATAGAAACTCTGCAGTCCACCTTGATGACAGAATGGAATGGTAGGGACTAATCAATTTTTATTTACCATGTCTTGTTCATCAAAATAATTTTATCCCTTCATCTTTGGAAAACAAGTTGAACCATAACAGCAACAGTGGGAGTATTTTTTTTCTAATGTCAGAGCTGCCTCAAGGTCAAGTATTCTCTAAATATTCCCTTATACTGACAGAGCTAATACCATGACCACTTGGATACCCATAAAAAGATAAGTATGACAGCCAGATCAAGAAAGACTACCTATTGTTGTTTGGAGGTTAGATCTTATTTCATCAGCAGTATCGCCTGTATTTTCTTTTTACTGTGAGAAAAATAAAAACAGCTACAATATTTGCTTGACTTAGTAAACAAGAGCAAATAAAAAATTTCCATGAACTGACATTTAAAATTAAAATGACTTTGGTGATTTTCCAGGTCCATCCCACACCTTTGCCCTCAAAATTCTTCATACCCCCACTCCTCTCTCTTCTCCCTTTATCTTTGCTCATTCCCAACTCCACTGTGACTGTCATGCCTCCCTGATGTCTGGAACAGCGCCTTGTTGCCATGGAAATAATCACTTTAAAAAAACAATACAATTCAATAAAATAAGTAATAATGAAAGCTGAGGCAGCTTGTACCTAGCCAGGAAGGGAGGGCAGAGCCAGAAATAGAACCAGCCTTACTGACACTAATAACTACTCCTTTGATCTAGCCATTAGGCCACTAGAATTCCATTTTCTTTTTTTCACTTTCACTTTCATATTTGGATTCCAAGATAATATCAGCAGCATGCAGCTTTTAACTTAAAAAATGCTAAAGTAATGGTGAGACAATGAGGCCTGTTCCATGATTATTTGAGATCATTAACTGGTGAACAACCACCATACTCAGGATGACTTAGTTGTTGAAATGCCTCCCTCAGACCTTGGAAAATCTGGTTCAAAATGGTATTAAGAAGACTGGAAATCTATTTTTCATTTGTTTTCAGTTACAATATTGAAATACATTCATTTTGTCATAGGTCTTTAACTTAGCAGAAAGCCCCTCTGTTGCTGATCACAACTGATTTGAGAGATGCAGACTGCTTGTTGTTCTAAGGAATAAGGTACCACATTATATAAATAAATAAAATAAGATCAATGGGAATTAGCATATGGAGCTTTAAAAAGCCACAGGGTATTCTACAATTGACAGGCTGTTCCTGTAAAAGAAATCTATGAATTCAGGGTTCTTGCCATCCAGAGATTTCTAAAACAAGATGTACAATAAAAATATACATACACATAATATACTGGTAACTAGATTTATTTTTTACATTTCACTTTAATCATGAATAATCCTATATTAATTGTGGAGCAATATCAAATACAGTTAGGAAACCATGTCCCTAAATAGACGATATGTTGCACTGTTGTTCAAATCATGTCTGTAGAGAATATGCCATTTTGTAGATCTTATGAAAGCTTTCCAAGCATAGTAAAAGCACAAAGAAATATATAGAATATGAGCCATGACCTTAAGAAACAGCCCTAAGGATTTAGAAAAGTAATGATGTGAGCTGATGAAGTGTCTTAACGCTAAGGGTCATTTACTCAAAAAAATTTAAGTGCATTTGTGACCAGGGATGGGTTGTGGGGTGATTACAATGATAGCTATGATTTCCTTTGGGAAATAAAACATTTCTTCAGGAACTTATAGTCCACTGGCTATGGAAAATTACCAAATATAACTACAGTTCATCATGGTTACTGCTATATTAGTACTATATAGAAGTAAGAGTTACAGTTATCACACATTTTTAAGTTAGCCATGCCTGGATATGCCAATAGATCTACCCAAAGTCAAAGAGCTGGTTAAAATCAATACAGGTGGTAATGGGAAATACTGGGCAGAAGTCCTCTGAGGTCCTCGTATTAATGGGAAGAATCACATATGCATAGCATTAGTGAGGAAATGGAGTAGCAGGTAGGAACTATTTCAGAGCCCATTAGAAGATGACTAATCAGGAGGCCAACACTGATAAGACCTAGAAATGCAAGAATAAGGATGAGCATGCAGAAAGTAGACTATGTTTAGAATAGAGGAAATGCCAGTTAAAACAAATGAAATGAGGCAAAGAAAGAAACATAGTGAAGCATCACAACTACATAATAGGTATAATTAGGGTAGAAAATCTGTGAAGCAAGAGTATGTGAGGTGAAAGAGAAGTTTTGCCTCTAGAATGCTTAGAAATAAATAATAATAAAGCTACCTAATCTAAATATACTATAAATAAAACAAGATTTAAGTTAGAAAGGGAAGTATGCTATTCTTTAATGTTTATTGAACACCTGCAGTGTTCTAACTGCTCACATCCTCATTGAAATGGTAATAACAACCATGGGAATAGATAAAGGGGTAGGAAAAAGGCATGATGGGGCAAGGTTGAGTGGAAAGATCAGTTTATTGAGCCCCTATTACAAACATGTCTAATAGTATAAGGCATTTTGTTAGACTCTTTGAGAAGTAAAAAAGAATTTAATAGCCTAAGAAGAGATACATGAATGAAAATATTACAAAGGCCATATTTTAAAAATTCATTTAATAGATTAAAGCAAGGCCATATCACTGACAAGATGAACACTTTTAAAATTTCTCACCTTGAGATTGACGACTTAAGTTAGATCTTAAATACCTCTTAATACAAGTGCCAAATTCATACAAGTTTTGAGTTATCACTTAAAGAAGGTGGGGGAGAGTAACTTTTTCAATGTTAATGTGATATCTGAAGTTAATAAAGACCCTGCTTAAGATAAATTTGGGCATCTTGCCAGCAATAGTTTCATTACCTCATTATTCCTTCTTAATTTTCTTTACTGTCTTCTCTGCCTTACTCATCCATGAGATGCTTCTAACCTTATGGTTCTGTTACTGAACTGCATGCTCTCACTAGGCAAGCTCATCCGTTCCCACTGTCTCTGTGTCTTCACTGAAGATTCCTAGTTCTAAATCTCCAGGTCAATGACTCTCTCCTGGGTTCCCAAACTGCATACCCATCTGCCTACTATACATCTTCAAATGGATGCGCCATAGATATATGTCCAAATGGAAGCCATCTTCTTTCCCTCAAAACCTTCTCAGTCATTAGCTTCACTGCACCCCTAATCAGAAATTTCAAAGTCATTCTACAATTCTCTTCTCCATATCATACTTTACCTTATAACTATTCCATTTCTTAATGTCTCTTTAATATTGCTATTACCCTAACACAGAACCTCATTTCTCTCTTGGGACACTGCAAAGATCTCTGAACTTACCTTGATGTTTATAGCTAGTCTCCAGGCTATCCTCCAGGCAGTTTACCCCATACTTCCAGCTTAGGCCTTCAATCCCTGAAGAAAAAGGTCCAATCTCTTGAGACTGGACTAGACACTTCATTATCTGGTTCTTTTCTTACTTAACCTCCCAACTTAATCTCTTCTTCACTCTCATCTGTCTATGATAATAACATTCTAGACAGCATTCTAGAGTCTCCCTCTCCCCTCCAAAATGTAATGGTTTTTTCATGAAACAATATGACATATTTGGAAACAGGACTATCATTAATCCAAAATGAATATTTATCACAAGCAACATCATTTATAACTGAAACTTAATTCAGCCTATCCTGATAAGCTGATAGCTTATCTGTCAATGCCACAAGACAAAGTACTTCCTAGGGAAGAAAGCTCCTCCTGTGATCACTGTCTCAAATATAGGCACCAGTTTTTCAACAGCACTTGGCAGGAAACTTCTATAATGGGGGAATTTCAACGAGGTTACTTTACTCACCCTTCTCTCATTCAAGCAAAGTGACAGAATCCAGTTGCTGAGAATGGGCTCAGAAAATGTGCTTTCTTCATCAATATTTTGCCTTTGGCCAATATGAACCAGAGTGGGCTTTCTTACATGTCTATTGCTCAATTAAGAGCCTTATTAATCCATTACACCATCCTCCACAGTTGAGTCATTGGTTAACTTTTGCAACTTGAGTGCTGAGGGATGCTGACCCCAACCAATAGCAGGCTATCACAGGCTGTCACATATTTTTAATGACTTCAATGGCATTAATTCATAAAAATCTCTTTAATTTGAAGGCAATTGAAGAAACAGCCACATGGCCCACAGCAGTGCCTTAAATTATGACTTGCAACTTAAATGACCTGGTCCTTCTCAACAGCAGCAACCTTCAGAGTTGCTCACTAGAATTATTTTTTAATTTTTTAAAAAATATTTTTATTGATTTCAGAGAGGAAGGGAGAGGTGTAGAGGGATAGAAACATCAATGAGGAGAGAAAATCATTGATTGGCTGCCTCCTGCATACCCCACTCTTAGGACTGAGCCCGCATCCCAGGCATATGCTCTGACCAGGAATCAAATTATGACCTCCTGGTTTATAGGTCGATGCTCAACCACTGAACCACACCAGCTGGGCTCACTAGAATTGGCTCTTATGTCATCTCATGGTCAAGCTGACCTATACTCTTTGTTAAGGTATGCTACCAGAAGCAGATATTCTCAGGTTAAAGTATCATCTCCCTGGAGTAGAAGAAGTTTCTGACTATCTGTAGACAGTAATTCACTGAAACAGGGAAACAGTCTGGCCTTGATCAAATCACATCTACAAATTGCTTAATTATTAGGCCCTCTTTATCTAACCTACAAATAAATTTTAAGGCATTTTATATGACAAAGGGGAATAATGTATTAGGTTCATTGTTGTTACTGATTTGTTGTTGTTTGTGTGTTTGTTTGGGGTTAAAAACTCTCAAGGGGGCAATCAGATTTATTCTTTTGGCAAATATGGATCAAGGGAAAGGAAGCCTGTTCCCTCTTAGGTCATATGTCATTCAAAAATGAGACCTGGTACCAGAAATTGCCATAAGCAACCCAGATGGGCATTTATAGACAAGTGGCACAACTTGAGATCCACGGACAAAAGTCTCCTACTTCACATCATTATGGTATGTTAGTGAAAGAGCTGGTTATTCCCCAGCAGAGCTTACCCATCTTCCCTTTGGATGCTGTATGATTCTTCCACTCATAGCTTGATTGGATTCTTAAAACCAGGACGAGTGAAAATATATCAGAATTTTCTCAAAAGGTGACCAAGGATCTAGAGGTCCTCAATATAGACCATTTACTAGAGTATTATTTATTCTGAGACCATTAGCCAAGTTTCAGATGCTCCAGGAAGAAAAGGAATTTGGCCTCATGTCATATTATACTTAAAAATAACTTCCCAAGCACAACTAACAAAAGAGGATGCTGCTAGATATCTTATCTTGGCTGATCGGCCTGCTTACATTTAAAGGCTAATATTAGAAAAAATGTATAACCTACTGATCTCTCTATAATATTTGTATAGTCTAAGATGATCTTACTCAGGCTCATGAATTTATATATCATCTTTATGTTTTATGATTCCCACATTTATATACCCAGACCCAGTCTCAGTTCTGAAATCCAGCCTCACATTTCAAACTACCTATTTGGCACCTTAACTTAGGTGTTGGAGGATTTTTTAATCTTAGAATGACCAAGATAAAACATTGGATTCCTGACCTCCATCTTTTCCCAACTTCAAGCTTCTCTCTCTCAGAATATAGCACCAACGAACAACTGTGACACCAGAAACACACAAGTCACCATTTCTTCCCTCTCCCTTCATATTCAATTAGTAAGTCATGTCTACTCAATCCCCAAAATGCATCAGGAAATGATTTCATTTTCTATATGTCCTCTGCTTCTATCTCAAACCAGACTTTTATCTGATGTATGAGCCCCATCAGCCTCAAAAAGTATCAATTTACTAGATGACATAGATTTTGCTGTTGCCAATACATTGTTGAAAATGTAATAAGTATAAAGTATCAAATGTCTACTGTTCTTTAATCAGGAGAAAACAGGAATCTATTGAAAGTTTGAGATGGTAAGAATTTAAAAATATGCTTTTTCTCCATTCCCATTTCACTGGCATTTTGAAAAGAACTTCCTTCAATCTAAGCATGACAACATCTAAACAATAAAACAACACCAGAGAAAAAATGCACTGGTAAATGGAAAGATTTTCTTGGAGAAGAATTTGAAAAAAAAACAAAAACAAAAAAAACCCTATATGAAAAGCCTCCTAATCTCTGGCTTCAATAGCTTTTCAAAATAGTTGAATTAATTATTCATGAAATGTAGCGCCTAAATGAAATCTTCAGTTTTATTATTAAAATATTCCTTCTTTGTAATATAAATTCCTCTCCCAGTTAAGCAGATATTTTAAGCAGGTGGGAACAAATATATTTTTAGAAATCAAGATGTTGATAATCAGGGAAATTAGTAAGGTTCTGATGTCAACAGTGACATTTCAAGATTTCTTTTCTCTTCAGGGATTTCATAAATTGCCTTGCGGGGGTTCAGTTCTCATCTGTTGACAATAAAGCGTGCTCGGCTCCAGCAAGTGAAGATGAGCTACACATGGGGAATATCTTCATTAGGCCCAGCCAAGCTTAAATACACCAGGAGTTTGCAGTAGAAATAAAATCTTCCCCAGGATAGTCAGAGAATAGTATTAAATAATGTGAAAGAAAAGAAGGAAGAGTCTTATTTATTTACCAAGAAATTACAGTTTTTCATTTGAATTTTATGTATAACTTCAAAGTGTTCCAACAAAAGTGTTGCTGTTTTTAAAAAATGTTCCAGCAAAAGAGGTGTGGTAAAATGAGCACTTTTATTTAATCTTATCTTTTTCTTTTTATATTGTTTTTTTTCTAAAAAAGTAGGAAGGTGGGTATTATAGTCTCTTAAAAGAAATTAAGATAAGCTTATTTAAATGAAGTAGCAAGTTAAAATAAAATTAAGATTTCTGTCTCGTTTTTTAAATTATAATTTCTAATGTCTATCCTATTGGGAGAAGTCAGTGCA
Organism: Myotis lucifugus; assembly: GCF_000147115.1. Lineage (NCBI taxonomy): Eukaryota > Metazoa > Chordata > Mammalia > Chiroptera > Vespertilionidae > Myotis > Myotis lucifugus. The sequence continues at coordinate 1,453,316 of NW_005871106.1, forward strand.
TGACCTCCAGACAAATGCTCATGATTTACATAAGTGGAACAACAAATTGATCTCCATCTCCCTCTCCCTCTCTCTCTCTCTCTCCCTGCCTGCCCCCACTCCAAGTTTGGATCCTGTTGCTACTTACTAGCTATATGACCAAGTCAGGTCACTTACATTCTCCTAGCCTCTGTGCCGAATGGGTATGCTAAAGTAATCCATCATAGTTTAATAGTGAGGAGGAAATAAATCATTAAAGTGTTTAACACAATACAAGGTGGAAAAAAGTGTATTGTAATCATTATTAGTATAGTTTACTCAATAACCAGGACTTATAAGTCATTAAAAGACTATATTTCCTTAGTTTGGTTTCAGAAAGCTGATTTTCTTGCAATTATTAGACAAAAGGTCACACAGTATTAATTCTAAAACAAAAAACAACCAAAAAAAAAAACACATTTTATTTTATTTTTTTCCCATCCGCCAACCTCCTTCCCTTTGGCAACAATCAGCTTGTTTTCTATATCTATGGGTCTGTTTCTGTTTTGTTTCGTTTATTCATTTACTTTGTTTTATTTATTTTTTAGATTCCACATATAAGAGTGATCAAACAGTATTTGTCTTTCTCTGTCTGATTTATTTCACTCAGCACAATACCCTTTTGGACCATCCATGTTGTCATGAATGGCAAGATTTCATTCTTTTTTTATTGCTAAATAATATTTCATTGTATATACAGAGGTGGACAAAAGTAGGTTTACAGTTCTGAAACAGAGCATATTCTTATATTATTTATTATTATATTATGTCTTTTTCCATATGAACAACTGTAAACCTACTTTTGCCCATATAGGTATATCTATCCTATATAATAAAAGCTAATATGCAAATTGACCGAATGGTGTAATGACCGGTCGCTATGATGCGCACTGACCACCAGGGGGCAGACGGTCAATGCAGGAGCTGCCCCCTGGTGGTCAGTGTGCTCCCACAGGGGGAGCACCACTCAACCAGAAGTCTGGCTCACAGCTGGAAAGCACAATGGAGGTAGCGGGAGTCTCTCCCACTTCAGTGGCAGTTGGACAGCCCCTGAAGGCTCCTGGACTGCAAGAGGGCCCAGGCTGGACTGAGGAACCCCCCTGAGTGCACGAATTTTGTGTACTGGGCCTCTAGTATATCTATAAATAGCTCACATCTTTGGTAGAATATCTAGGTTGCTTCAATATCTTGGCTATTACTAGTAACACTACAATGAACATAAGGGGGCATATATCTTTTATAACTAGTAGTTTGTTTGTTTTTCTTGATATATAACCAGAAGTGGAATTTCTGGATCATATGGCAGATCTATTTTCAATTTTTGAGGAATCTCCATACTGTTTTCCATAGTGGCTGCACTAATTTACAATCCTACCAACAGTGTACAATGGTTCCCTTTTCTCCATACCCTCACCAACACTTGTTTTCTGTAGACTTATTGATTATAGCTATTCTGATTGGTGTGAGGTGATACCTCATTGTAGTTTTAATTTTTATTTCCCTGATTATTAGTGATGTTGAGCATCTTTTCATATGTATGTGGCATCTGCATGTCCTCTTTAGAGAAATGCCTACTTAGGTCCTCTGCCCATTTTTTAATTGGATTGTTTTGCTTTTTGGTGTAAAGTTGTATGAGTTCTTGTATATTTTGGTATTAACCTCTTATTGAAGTTCTTTATATATTTTTGTATATTAACTGCTTACTGGATGTATTTTCTACTATTCAGTAGTCTGTCTTTCATGTTGTTGATGCTTTTTAAAAAGACCATTTTAAATTACTAAAGTCTACATAACATTTTAAAATACTGATTTATTACTTTTATGTACTTAGGAACCACACTTCACTTAATCAATGAACTTTTTTATCCTTTTTTGAACAGATAACATTTATTTGAAATTATCAACATCCATTTGTATATTGTAAGAAAATATGTTAAAGTCCCTAAATATTTTTTCTCAAATGTTAATTGTTCTTGATTACTCTTACAGGTGTAGCACAGCCATAAGTCCTAATGTTTTTCAGTGGGGTAAAACTGTCACAAATCTGGAATTGTTAGAGCTAAAATTAGTAAATTTCATTTGAAGGGGAATATAAGACATTGGGGCAGGGGGGTGGGGGGGATGCTAGCAATGTGAATCTGTGCCAGTAACCTGCCTTCTAATGTACACTCTTGCTCGCCGATAATTAACTCCACTGATGCCTGTCCTGTCTTACAGAACCTGTTTCCCAGAATACTCCCATTGTATAGAGGCCATAAACCATGAACCATCCACAACCCCTGGAGGGGGTTATCAGCTCTGGAGCCAGGCCAGGCCTCTGGGTATAATCTCACATCCCCCATCCCAACACACAGGGCTTTTCGCAAAGCCCTCAAAAGGTCCGGAAGCCTGCCTTATTTGGGGGACAAAAAACCCAAAGGGTATAAAGGGAAAGCGTCTTCCATATTCACTCACTCAGGCTTTGGAGAACTGACTGCCCTGAGTCACTGTACTAGTACATCTGAAAATAAATGGGTTTTTCCTGAATCTCCAAGTACTCCTTGTGTATTTTCCAGGCGCCAGGTAAATTCTGTAACACACTCATTATCATGTTTCTAGTTAAAAAAATTTTAAGATACATAAGGATAAACTAGTAATTTGTAGCTCAATCTTACCACATCTTACAAGCCAGTGGTATTTAAAATTGAAATTAATCAGCTAGAGGTAAACATTTCCTTAATTCTACTTTTTTAAGGACATATTTATCTGGCTAGTAAGCAGGATTTATGAGTGAATAAAGTTGTTTTACCGATCATTCATCAAGTACTCTAATATAGTGTGTGCTTTTGTTTTATGAGTTAATAGCTTAAGGCATAAATTCTAAAAAGAAAATGGAGCATATGGCATGATATTAGTTATAATGTATGTATTCAGATATGTGTTGCACATATACATATATATACACACACATATATTAGAAACAACAGTGTATAGCTAATATTTAAAGTCAACAAATACTTTATAAATTCTTACTATGTGGTCAGAACACAGGCATATAAAATCATATTGAGAGAGAAGGCATACTTAAGGGAAGCAAGCATTGAAAAGAGCAGCATATGTTTAAGCATTTTAAACACATTGAGTAGTGTTACAAACAAGACAAAAGGCCCAAAATGGAGTTGCTTATGCTATGTTCCACACCACCAAACCAAGACAATCATAGTTTCTGCTTCTTCCATAAAGGAAATCTTAAACCAGTCTCTCAGGAATTACCTGATCACCACTAGTTTGGCAATTTGCCTGATAGACCCCTGCCATCCTCTAAGGAAAGTGGCCTTGCAATAACTAACCCAGTATAATTTCCTTAGTCCTGTTCCCTTCTTCCTATAAACATCTTTCATTTTGTAAAACTCTCTGGAGCTCCTTTTTATCTGCTAGATTGGATGCTGCCCAATTCATGAATTGTTGAACAAAGGGAATAAGATCTTTAAAATTCACTCAGTTGAATTTTGGTTTTAAACAGTAGGCAACATCTTACACATTTTGATTTCTTCCTAATATCCTGCACCCCAATTCCAATGTGTGTGTGGGTTTCCGCCCCCCCCCCTCCCCCAACACACACACACACACACACACACACACACACACATTTCTCCCACACCAGCTGGGTGCTCCATAATCCAACTCCATCTTGACACTATCTACCTGGGGATAGCATCAGGTCCCTGAGGTTAAGGATGCAGTCCTACAAGACTGTTCCCACCCCTTCAGAAGCCAACTACAGGTCCAAGTTGTCATCTGTGCTTTTGACCCTCAGGGCACAGATTGGAGGTTCCCATGATCCCTTCCTGAAGTTTGATGAATTTGCTAGAGCAGCTCATAGAACTCAGAGAAACAGTGTACTTACTAGATTACCAGTTTATTACAAAGAATATTACTCAGGAACAGCCAGATGGAAGAGATGCATAAGGCAAGGTAGGGGAAAGGGCTCGGCACCTCCATGCTCTCTAAGCGTGTTACTCTTCCTGAATCTCCATGGTGTGTTCACCAGCCCAGAAGCCCTGAATCCTGTCCTTTGAGTTTTAAGGAGTCTTCAGTCATAGGCATGGCTGATTAAACCATTGGTCCTTGGACACTGATTCAATCTCCAGCTCCTCTCCTTCTCCTGAGGTCCAAAGATGGGACTGGAATTTCCAACTCTCCAATCACATGGTTGGCTCCCCTGGCAACCAGCCCCTATCCTTTGGTGATTTCTCAAAGTCACCTCATTAACATAACAAGACACCTTTATTGCTCTCCTCAATTAAGAAATTTCAAGAGTTTTAGGAGCTCTATGACAGAAACAGGATGAAAACCAAATATATATATATATATATATATATATATCTTATTATATATATATATATATATAATCTTATTATATCACAGTCTCCTCTGCTTTTTTTCAGGAATACAAAAAAAAATTTTTAGAAGTTGAAGACAAATATAGCGAAAAGGAAACTGCATTTGTTTAGTAGATATACTAACCTGAAATTACACATGCCTGCCCCTCTCTATCCAGGACAAATTGTTTACCAACTCTGAGTCTAACAGGCCTGAAATGTCTATTAACTTAATAGCTGGTAGAGAAAATGTTTTGAAAGGGATGGAATATGATTAGGGGGATGGAAGTTGAAAGCGGTTATTGCTGCCACTAAAACATAAATATAGAAACCACTTCACAAACACTGGAAATTGGTAAATGGAGAGCAACTGTTATCCCTTTGCTTCCATCTGTGTCACTTAAATCAATTTTCTATGTGTCTATTAGGCCAGAGATAAGTCACTAAATCTCCAAAAAGGGAATATTTTTAGATTAGTCATCTAAAACAAGCCAGACTATGCCAAATCAAATGTGACCTATTTTAAAGACCTTTAGGGAAGGTAATTTCAAAACATTTTTTGATAACTCACTTCAATGTCGAATTCTTAAAAAGGATATATTTCTATTTTTAAAAACTACTTATCTTTCCTATATTGCAAATAAATTTAGTATACTACCAACAGGAAATCCTAAAAATAACAAGAGTTACAAATGACAGTTGACAGTAAGCACCTACTTGTGTGTATTCACCTTCTAGTAATTATATCTAGCACACAAAGCCTTGTAAAAAATAAATATTATTATCCCATTGAACATGTGGGGAAACTGAGGGGCAGAAAGCTACTTGTCCAAAGTTAAACATCAAATGAGTAGACAAAAAATGTAACCATAACAATTGATGTTGAGTGTTTTAGGGTGTTTTTTTTTTCTCTACGCTATGATGTTCAAGAAAGCTTTTCCCCCATCTTTTCTCAGTAATCCTTTGTTAAGGCTGTTGGAAATAAAGCCAGCACTGTGACTCAGCACAATTCATCCCAAAATATTGATGCTTAACTTTTTTTGTTTCAAATTGCAGGTGTAGGCTCTATTTAAAAAGGCAGCTGGAGAAGCAGGTGGCATAGAAAAAGCTAGCTATTGGAAAGAGGGGGAGGGGGTGCGGAAAAAAACCTTCAAGTTGTGTATATAGATGGAGCGCTTAATGGGTAAGTGCCCTGTATTTCCCAATATCTGCCATATCCCCTCTGTGCATAATTGTGTGTGTAAGTACAGTCTAATTATCATGCAGACAAAGTAGCAACTTGAGCCCAGCTGGCATGGCTCAGTGGTTGAGCACTGACCTATAATCCAAGAGGTCATGGTTTGATTCCTGGTCAGGATACATGCCTGGGTTGCAGGCTCAATACCCAGTGGGGCAGGGGCATGCAGGAGGCAGCCAATCAATCATTCTCCCTCATCATTGATGTTTCTATCTCTCTCTTCTTCTCCTTTCCTCTCTGAAGCCAATTATATATATATATATATATATATATATATATATATATATATATATATATATATATATATCATTTAAGTAGCAACTTGATTGGGGCCAAAAGCTAGATATGTTGAACCTCAGAATGGTCCTGAGAACATCATTACCAAAGCCTTTACTAAGGAAAGACACAGGATACCCACACACTCAGGATCTGCCCCAAACACACAGGCAGCAAAGAAGGATGCAGATGTGGGTTTAGAGACCATCAAAGATTTTGACAAGATGTTCATAGGTGGCTGATAAGGTTGATTTCAGCTAGAGACAAGCTGACCTAGATTACTGTTAAACACATGCAAGTCTTGCCTTAAGTGTATGGTAAAGGACAGTTTTCCTGCTGTTGTTCTGAACAGAGAAAGGACAGGCTGAGCTTTCTAGCCTGCTGCTACAGCATCTGTTAGTGGCTAGTGGCAGGTGATGGCTGGCAGTGCTTCTGAGCGGGCTGGACCAGAGGGGCGCTGATCTAGACCAATAGAAGCAAATTCTCAGGTCGGCTCTTGCAGTGTCCATGGCGGCATCCGTGCATCCTTTCATGTGGGCTGCTCCAGGCTGGACTAGCAGAAGCTGTTTGAGGTTAGAGATACTGAAAGACCACCCCGTTAAACTGCCTCTCAGGGTTCCCAAACTCTGCTTTAGAGCAGCAGTTCTGCTCGAGCATGCATGAGAGCCACCTGGACTGCTTGCTCATGCACAGATTGCTGGGTTCTCTCCCAGAGTTCCTGATTCCGTCAATCTGGGGTGGGGACTGAAAATTTGCATCTCTGACAAGCTCCAATGTGTCCTGATCCTGTTCCCTCCAAGGGAAAACATTTTTAAGAGCTATTGCTGCAGAACAAAAACTCTGGCTTCAAAGTTTTGAAGATTTCCTTTCTCTTACACTCCTGTCTACCGCTGCCTCCCAAAGTTTACCATTTCTGAAAGCCCTGGATGTCCGCTTTTCCATCATCTATCACAAGATAACTCCTCTCGGGTATTTAAAAAAACGGCAAAAAAACAAAACAAACAACCAAACAAAAGCACCTCCTAAATTACTTTGAAGTCTTGACATTACCAGAAATCTAGACTAATATCAGGTTGTATAAATCATGTACAAATCAGGAATCAAGTTATACAGTTACTGTTATACCCAAATGGTCAATGGTCAGAATAAAAATTTCGACCATTATTTTAGCTATAGGTTAAGCCAAACCAATGCTTATTACAGTTCGCACTACAAAACTCTCTGCCCAAATGGGTAGCATCATTTATCAGTTAACATGCACAGGTTCTCATTGAATGAAAGGTGAGAAAGTTTGAATCCTTCAACTTCATCATTGTATTTTTAAATTTCCTCCCCAAAATACTACTGTTTATCCTGGATAAAATGGAAAAGCTAGCCACAACTGCTGGCAAAAAGACCTAAAACAAAAGCACCAAACAATAGTAACACAACAGTCTCTTTTCCCCTGAGTTTTCCTTGTATAAAATTTGTAAGAATTACACTTAGTGAATTGCCAGACACAGCGTTTACAGGCATACCTTGGAGATATTGTGTGTTTGGCTCCAGACTACAATAATAAAGCAAGTATCACAATACAATGAATGAGTCATAATCTTTTTGCTGCTGGAGGGTCTTGCCTTCAATTTGTAAAACACAACACCCGTGAAGCGCAATAAAACAAGATGTGCATGCAGTGACCAAGAAATAGTGGTATTTAGTTATCAGTGTGCATCAGTAGCACCTGAAAGTCTTATCCCAAAAGCATAATCCCCAAACCACACTGGCAAAAGGGCCCAGGAAGCTGTGTTTTAACGAGCAGCCCGGTGAAGCCCCAGCTGAGGCACACAGACAAGGGGGAGCAATGTGCCCAGAGCTCCTTGAAAGAAAGGAACCAGGGTCTTACACAGCCCAACAGCAGGGGCTACTGACCACAGCTTGTAGAGAACTAAATTTATGGTCCCATATAGTGATAGCTGGGGTCCACTACTCTTGATTAATATGCACCTAAACTGAAGTTAATAACTTCATGTTATCTAGCTGTGAGAATAGATAGGATGTTTAATATTCTTTAGAACACTAACATGTATGAGGGATCATAGTTGAACTCACAACTATATTATTACAATGTTTTATTAAATCCAATAAAGTTGAGAAAATTATTCTTGCATTGATTATTTTTACCCAAGTTAATCAGAAAGAGGTATTTCCATTTATATTATTGTTAGAAACGAAACATCATAGTAATCCCATACATTCACTTAAAACAGCCATTTTCTTAATAATAAACATTTATTACCTCATTTGCTTTTCAAGAAAACTAGGGGAGGCAATAAGGGCAAGCATGTTAATTCTATTTTACAAATGACAAAGATTCAGATGGATTAAAAAGGCATGTGCAAGATCACATGGCCCAGGAACAGCAAAATCAGATCTCAAAGCCAAATTTTCTGACATTAAGACTTTACCACTGTACAGTATTGCTTTGTTATTAAAAAGCAATGGATTTGTAAAAAGTTGCTTTGTAAAGTGATTAATCTATCTAAAACAAATAACAATAATTATAATTATTTTCAGTTCTATACTTGCCTAGGGAAAGTTTATCCTTAAATAGCTAAAGTCCTTTTTTAGGTAGGTCTTTTATATGTTGAAAATTATACTCACTTTTCACTTTACTCCTACTCACATTTTCTACATAATACTGCTGTCTAGGAGGTTTTCCATGGGCAAACCAAAGGTAAAATTCCACAAGCAATATTTGAGGATGAAAAAAAAAAGTCAAAAAGACTGCTGCATCCCTTAATGAAAAGACAACAGTCAGCAGCAAATGGGGCCTGTCTTATTGTTTTTACCACAACCCCCATAAAAAGCTCTCTCAACCCCATTCATTCTCTCTCTTCTCTGTCTCTCTCTTCCTCATTTCCTTCCTTCTTCTCTCCCTCTCTCTCTATCCTCCCCTCCCCACAAAGTAATTATATGGAAAGTTTACCGGTCAAGCCAGCTTTAATAAAGACTGCATGGATTTATAGGTGATCTTATCCCCAACAATACTGGATACTTTGAAATCCTCACTTAACATCATATTGCAGAAGGTAATAGCTTAATATTTCAGTTATGGTAGAAACTGCCCTGGCTAATAAATATCAGATTAAAAGTTATCTTTACCATTTATTTTTCTTTTTTCTGAATAATATCACAAACTAAAGGCTCATTTCCTAAATAAGTTAACAGTAGATACTCTTGGTCCTGATTTGAAAATGTCAGCAAATTTTAAAGTTGATACATTAGAATTTACTTTTTAATTATAAACCCTATTGTTGTTTAAAAGTCTCCATTGTAATGTGTGAGTAGTCAGTCACTAATAGGGATTAAGAGCATGCAATGTTTACCTGATCAATAAACAAAGTGCTGAAGTTCAGCCAAAAAGGCAACTTCTCTATAATCATCTACAATATACCTGGAACAGATAAGCGGAATTTTTTAAATTCAGATAATATAATGTAATTTGACCAAGATAATAATTCTAAATTTCATTCTTTCCATCTTTCAAATGCAGTATTAAAATGATGATGTTTGTAAACACACACACAAAAAAAACAGACCTCAACTAAGATTAGAATCTAGAGGGCCTGTAGGGGGAGTTATTATGCCCTAGACTAGAGAACTCTACTAGTATTTATGAGTCCTCTTAACTTCCTCTTCCTCTCTATATAAGAATTTGCTCTCCTTTGTTCTAGCAAAATCACACATGGCTTACCATGGCTGCATGTTCTGGATTACAATGCTCTCCACTGCCTTCCCCATATAAAACCTTTTTGTTGAAGAAATACCTGCCTTTTGTTTACAGTCAACATATTTAATACTATCTATGTTATAAAAGAAAAAATATTAGTGATGTCTTTGGCTGAAATTCTCCATAAGAAACTTTTTAAATGATAGTAACATTTCACCATGTATGCTTTAAAATATAAAAATTCTGAGGATAAAGTTGCCCCCTTTGAAGTCTATATTCCTGCCAAATTCTAAATTATGTTTTAAGAAATGTTTCAATTATGCAAATCAATGTTTCCTTACATTTTAAAATGAGAACCTTGTACTCATGTTATGCAAATAAAAGAAAAAACTTACCCAAAATGACTGAGATTGTATCTTAGAATGGAAATAGCCACCCCTCTCTTCTTCCTTCGTCCCTCCCCACCTTCCTCCTTTCCACCCTCCCACTCTTCTTTCTTTCTCTCTTTTTTCTTGCAAAACTCTAGCTGAGAGTCCATGGATTATTTGCAGGATGGATTTTATGTTCTGGGGAAAACGTTTGTGTGTATATCAGGTTATGCAAAATTAAAGAGAACTGAATCTCACTGTTATTTTTCTCTCTCTGACTCGCTTCTGCAGCCTGTTTTTCCTACTTGCTCGATCTTGGCTGCTCCTTCCCATATTATCAGGTCATCAACCTTTAAGTGCCCCAAGCCCAGTCAAAACTTCTCTGCTAACTGTTCTCAGACTCAGGGTCTATAGAGATGCTACAGATGGTTAGTGTTGGATGAGGGAGGCTTTATGTCAGACACCAAAGTCAGGACTCTAGAGGGAGGAAAAGGAAAAAGGAATATAGGTAGTGATGAAAATGTCCTTCACCCAACATTCTTTTTTTCTACAAGCATATGAGTATTTCACTACTTTTTACTTGGAAAAGAATATGCTCAACAATATGCATTAAGAAATACAAGCAAATGAGAACTCATTTAAAATTATTAATTAACCCAAAAGTCAGCTCTAGTTTAGTTTGAAATATATTTTGATTTCCTCCTATGAAACCATTTTTCCTTCTTAACAATTATTTAAATGAGTTTGCATTTATTGAGCACATTACCAAATGCTCTGTGATACAGTAAGAAAATGTGACAAGTAGGAGAATAAAGTTAGAATACAACTTATACATAAAAAAGTATATACTTGTCACAGGCAAAACTCAAGGTGTAATGTATATTCTAATTACAGCTACCTTAGGTTATACTACATATACAATAACATTGATGAGCAGTGATATACTTTCACATGCACTGCTGAGAAATAGCTTTTAGGGTTAAAATAAATCTAATGAGTTGGAATGAGCTCTATATTTTCTTATTCTGCATAATTTTGCTATATATCTTTTCAAATACTTTCAAAGGAAAAATATCAATATAAACATCAAATCGTATGAAAACAGAGGATGCAACAACACATGGAAAACACAGCAGGGAATGGCAAATCTAGCAAATTCAAAGAAGCTCAGCAGAAGAAAGAAACATTTTCCCAATGTCTACAGGGGCAATTATATAGGATATCCACAGTATAACTGAATAAAAAGACTTCTTCCCAAGCCTTCCAATGATCTTGAGATAAAGGCTAAAAATAGAAACTATATCCTACCAGTCCTTTGAGAAAATCCCTGAGCTAGAGAATAACCGTGCTGAAGAATGAGATCTTCACTGTATAGAAAAAGAACAGAAATATCAGAGATCTACTTAAGATTAAGCATATCCAGTTACACACAGTTGGGAAAATGTTCACATTCGTAGATGAAGTTCCAGTGCTTGGTTCAGTTAGTAGTTGAGAGAGAAAGGGAGTGTCCACTCAATTCCTAACAACTAGAAACTGAATCTTGATCAGCACCAAAAACAGCGGCTATAGCAAAGCAGGAGTGTTAGCACCATAGCTATTCCTTGATGGGATCTAAATCACAGGGCAGCGTCCTGGTCTCGTTCCCACTGGTGGACAGCACACATGATAGATTTAGCAGCACGTCTTGGATCATTTTTCCTGGATACTTTCTGTAATCTTAACATCACACAGACACACTCATCATTAACTGAGTGTGAGGGAAGGAGAAAACCCCATAGGGTCTAAAGTCTCGTACTGTGTCGGGCACTATTCAAAAGAAAACATACATATTTTTCAGTGCCAATTTCTCTTGTTTTCTTGGAAAATCAATTGCCATTTGAGAACTTAAAAATATAGCAATAAAAGTAGATAGTGGGAGGAGGCATAATAGCTGTCCATTGTTCTCACAGTTGACCTTTTCCACTCCCACACCTAATACAAAGTGACTTTCTCTGACTCTCACCTAATTGGCTTATCCTGTGTGTTCAGGGACTGTCTTGGGACAGAGACTGGGTCCAGTGGATTCGCTTACAGCACCAGGATCAATGGGGACACTCACTGGGAACCAAAACTAACTTTCAAGAATAGACTGGCCTCGAGGGAAGGTGCCATAGTGTTGAGGAAATGAAAACAACTGCATCCTGATGGGCACTACCCTGAGACCTGGAAAGAATAGAAAATCGAAAAAAAAAGCGCTGCTCTCAAGGAGCAGAAACAGTAACAATTACAGCATCAATTACAAGCAAATGAATAGGAGCAGTGAACAGGCTGCAGAGATTTAAGGAGAGAGAGTTGAAAGGGACAGAACTTAGACACACAAGTGGGGCTTTAAAATTCAGAAGGCTGTGTTGGACACGATTAGACATTTCCTGTGATAGTTCCACAGAAGAGATATAGACCTCTGGGACATTGTCCCAGTTAGGGTGAAATCTTGTGCGTCATTTTTAACAGTGGCTTTTACTAGTATGCATACATTTTAACCTGTGAAACCATTCTGAGAGCGGGGAGAGGTATTGTTATCCTTTCTAACCTAGAATACTGAGGTTAACTCAGAGGGAAGGCAGGGGAGGGTGGGAGGGTGGGTGGGTAAGAGATCAACCAAAGGACTTATATGTATGCATATAAACATAACCAATGCACACAGACAGTAGGGGGGTGAGGGCCTGTGCTGGGGGGCGGGAGCGGGCAGGGAGAGGTTAAGGGAGGGAAAAGGAGACATATGTAATACTTTCAACAATAAAGAATTTAAATAAATTTTAAAAATAAAATACTGAGGTTAAGGGAGATTCAGTAAATGTTCAAGGTCACATTGCCAGGGAGTGGCAAGTGTTCCCACCAGATGAGATGAGAGAAGTGGTAGGCAGATATCCGTTGGCAGCCCCAAGCGCATTAGAATTAGTGTGGAATATGGATTGGGAGTGGTTGTGGGATAGGGTGAATTAGATGGGAACAAGCAGAAAAGTTAGAAGAGTATTGCAACAGTCTAAGTAAGAGAAAAGTTAGTAGCTGCCCAACAAATAGACATTATGGCGAGATAAGCGGGCCAATAGTACTTGAAATAGAAAGAAACTTATAATAACTAGAATTACATAAAATTACTGGTCTTATGAGAAAATGCAAATGGAGACAATTTAGTCAAAAGTTGGATAAGCATATTTCTACTATAAGACTTTGGTGATGTGAAGACACAGCAGTTTCTGTGGTCTCTTCCAACTCAAAAAAAGTCAATGATTATATACTCATCTGGATTTTTGCTTTTAAATTTTGTGGTCTCCTGTCACATTAAATTAGTTTGGTGTTAGTTGCTGAACCATGAAATCCATTTACTTTATGTAAGAAGGTGGCTTATCCCATGCAATTCTAACCACAAAACAATAACCATTAAGTTGAATCCCACTTTAGCAATACAAATTTTACCAACCAGAAAAAATAATGGGCAAAACACAATTTAGTTAAAAGGGAAAAAAGTAACATTTGCAGTGAGAAACAAGAAAATTGGGGGTGGGAGGACTTCATTCTAAAGAAAAGGAAAAAGTCTTCCATAAAACCAACCCACAGTATTATTTGATCCTCAAGTTTTTCCCTTGGAGGAGAAAAAGATGGCATCTTCACATAAGTAAATGCAAAAAGTTCTGGCTGCATGAAAACGAGGTAGCATAAAGAGGGGAATTGGATTTGAACTTGTTGGATTATCTGCATGGAAGATATCTCTTATTGGTCCTCTTTCCCTCACAAGTAGAACAGCAGTAACACAATGCAGTCAAAAGAACAGAGTGCTGGGATTAGATTTGGCTGTGCTTTTTAGTGGCTCCCTGAGCCCGGGCAAACCATTTCACTCAATTGTGTATCCGAAAACACCCAACAGGTACTCAATAGACACCTGGTGTGTAACTATCCTACACTGCTGGGGATATAGACATGGACAAAATATGAATTTTGTCCAAAGGACTTACAGTTCAATAACAGTATACAAACCTATAATCAATTTAGGCCTTAACATGCTGGAGGTGTTATGATAGCTACTTAGGGGTACTAGAGGGAATGATGAGAAAAAGAAGTCAGCTTTATAGAGGGGAGGAAAGAAGGAGATTTGGGAATGGCTCCAAAGAAAAGGTTATCCTTGATCTAAGTCTTGACCAAAGGGTGATATTTTATCAGGTGCTTATTCTTGGTTATAGTTGTAGTGATGTGTGTATTTGTATGTATGATGGAGGAGTGCTATGCCAGGCATAGAAAATACCATGGAACAGCATAGAACTAGAACAGTAAGCAGTCCACTGCAGCTGATACATACCACTTAATGTGTAAATCAGAGGGAAAACAAGGGGTTGGAAAGGTCTTTATAAGCATAAGGCCAAATCATGAACCATAAACAAAAAATAATAATTTGCCAAAATTACAATAAGATTTGTAAAGCAATGGCAAGATAGAATCAGGACACCGACTTATAGGCTATAGCATATGGGATATATAGGCATATGGAATAGCAAAGGGTTTATAGTTGGTAGTTACTAATAAAAAATAAATAAACCAATTAATAATGGGTAAAAGACATTTTGCAAAAGAAGTAATGAAATTTCCAAGAAAAGTCTAAGTCCAAGAAATGTCAATAAAAATATTTCTGAAGGTAATTTGACAGTACCTAGCCAAACCTTTTAACCTAACCTAGCAATTTTGCTCTCTTGTATATAATCCCTCCAAACATATATACTAGTACATACACACATATACACATACACATACACATACATGCACATATAGATATACATGTACATACAACTATATACATATTCATCAAAATGTATGACTGAGAATGGTCATAGCAATAGAATCAATGTATACATTTCAGTATAGTCATACAATGAGAACTAATTATCAATAGCCATACTCAACAACATGGATGGATTGCACAATCATGATCAACAAAAGAAATTGTAGTGGATGGTATGATGTGCCACAGAGAATCCTCTCCTTAATCCAAGGCATTCATTTACCAGGCTGCCAGGAGTGACACCTACTGAAGGCTCATGCCTGAATTCCTCTGCCAACAGGAGCAACCCTCATCCAATGAATGGTTGATGTGGGCCTGGCACCATTGCTTCAGTGTAGGTCATCTCTAAAGGGCTATCGTTGCTCTAGGGCACAATTATTTATAATGGCAGTCAGAATGGCAATCAGGGATTTTTGACCCATGTCGGGTAATGGAGATGGTTAATAAAACTCAGTCTTTGAGCATTCTTTGTGGAAAGATAGATGAGCATCCAACAAGAGTACTGTTCAATTATATGATCAAAGCAAATCAAAGGTTGATGATCGTGAAGTTAAGATGAGCTGCTTCATTAAAAATTTATGATCCCTTTCCTAATTTGTGGTCCTGAGCCAGTTTTTAGCCACCAAGCCCGTTAACTAAAGGAAAAATTGTTCCTATGAAGAAGGACCAAAAAACCCAAGTATGTATGATAATGATTCTCACAGTGCTTCCCCCAAAGGGGCAGACAGCCATTTACTAAGGTGTCCAAAACTAGGAGAAGAAGAAGAATATGCATATATATCAAGGATGGTTGAATACAGTGTACTAAAGTACAGGCAGTGGTGTATGACTTGCTTGATTGGTCAGAGGCTTGGGAGAAAAATAATTGGAAGATTGGGAGAAAAGAGGTCTGGGGAAGAGGGACCTGGAAAGACCTATGGAAGTGAGCACAAGTGTTCATAGCTTAAAGAGCTTGTTATCCCCATGTTACAGCCTCCCAGAGAGCAGCCACCATAGAAGCAGCAGACACAATCAGGTAGATAAATGATATGGTCAGCTGACATCAGCCAGCCCCCCTTGACCACTTCAATGGTAGCACAGATGGTATATAAACAAAGTGGCAATGGTAGTAGAGACATACCTGATGCATAGCCCAACATCATGGGATCCATCATCAAGACTGATCTACCTACTGCCCCCAGTCAAATGTCAAATGTGTCAGTAACAGAAACTAACACTCATACCCTAGTATGGAACCATCCCTCTAGGAGATCAACCAGATACTCGGCAATCGAAATACACTGGAAACCTTCACTCTGAAAGAGTCAATGATTCATCTCAACTGGAATTGATACATATTCTAAGTATGAGTTTGTTCTGCCTGCCCAAAGGATCTCAGCCAGCACCACTATCCACAGGCTTATGAAGTATTTAATCCACTACCATAAGATGCTATGTAATAATGAATTGGACCAAAGCACTACCTTCATCAAGTGATATATGGAAGTGAACATAACTATGAGGACCCACCAGTCCTGTCACATCTCACACCACCCAAACGCTGCTAGCCTGACAGGATGGAATGGCCTTTGGAATTTACAACTGAGGTGCCAGTTTGGGGATGATACTTTGCCAGAAATCATGATGATTGTTTAGGAACCAAGGGGTAGATGTAACAGTGGCTCATTTACCATCTCTTTCCATGACTCATTTGGGGAATTTGTGCTTCCCATACTAAAAACTCTAGATTCTGAACGTGTAGTGGTCTGGTTCCCAGATAGAAAACACTTCCAAAGGGCCACTTCAAGGGAAAATGAAAATGTAAGCTATGGCTGCCACACAATCACTCCAAGCATTTTTTTTTCCTTAATCAAGAGACCAGCAGGAAAGGAATATTTGATTGTGATCATCAAGAGGAGAGAAGGCTCATGTTTCACAATAGGACAGTGTGGACATGTTTGGCACTCTGGTAATCCACTGGGCCACTTTTGATATACTCCTGACCAATTGCAATGGTAAATGGAAAAGTGCAGCAGCCTGAGAAGGGCATGGTGTTCAAGAACTCAGAGCCTTTTGAGATGATGATCTGGATCACTCTGCATGGTAATCCATATAGACAAGCAGAGGTGCTGAGAGTGAGGAAACTAGAATTAATAGAAAGGAAGGAGATAATGGGTATCAGCTGTGGCCCTGGGCCCAGGTGCTGAAGTGAGGCCAACCAAAAGCCTGGAGGAGCTTTGCCCCATGAGGCTAAATAAATGGGGTGAAATTTCAAATTCAATATGTGAACTCTACCAAGGCCAGACTGCCAACAGGCTGCTAATTTGACTTATGCTACCTTAGAAGGAAATATCAACACCAGCACATTTTATTAATAACAAATTGCTGCCCAGCCGGCATGGCTCAGCGGTTGAGCATTGACCTGTGAACTAGGAGGTCATGGTTGATTCCTGGTCAGGGAACATGCACGGCTGTGGGCTCGATCCCCAGTGTGGGGTGTGCTAGAGGCAGCCAATCAATGATTCTCTCTCATCATTGATGTTTCTATCTCTCTCTCCCTCTCCCTTCCTATCTGAAATCAATGAAAATATATTTAAAAAATTAAATAACAAGTTGCTTTTCAAAATAAATATAAGATAGTTTTGTTTTACTCATAAAAAGTACATGAATTACCCGCTGATTTAGATCTATAGTACATAAAAAAGGTACTTACAAGATGCTTAGTATATAAGTAATCATTGTTATGCTGACATATATTTATTATGTTATAAGAATAGTAGCAAATAATGTAAAGACAATATTATCTTCCAGCAAAGAGAGTCTGTGGCATTTTTATATTATCAAATGATCATGGAATTTAAAATTTTATATTCACATATATGAATTCTGACTGCCAATTACTAGCTATGGCAATTTGTACAAGTTGTTTCTCTTATGAATCTATAGTTCTTCATCTCTAAGTGAAAGAAGAGGATGCTCACTCTACAAGATTTTCTGTGATATATAAAACAGCATTGTGCTTAGAACATTGAGTCAATTATAGCCATAGACATTAATTTACATAATGGCTGATAATATTAGAGGAAGTCTTTAGTCAATAAATAATCTTTAAAGAGATTTAAAGTCCAGTACCAAAAACAAGCTTGAAGGAATGTCAATTATATGTATAGTTTTTGCACTTTAGCTGATACACTTTCCACTCCCTATAAACCTTAGTACCTAGCACAGAGAATTGTGATAATATATTATCAATTAATGTTTATGATGGGTGAGATTAAAATCATATAAAAATGGAATCCATAATTTAGACCACAGTATCATATTCTGGGCAACTTTCCCAATTAGTCTGTCACATTGTGACTCATGGAATTGTCTTTAAAAATGTGGTAATATGAAAATGGTTTATGAAATATAAGCTATAAAAATATTACAGGGTTTATAATATTACATTTTATTTTATTACTTGCATTATAAAACAACATTTAAAAATTAAAAAAGTATTCAAATACAAAACTTGTATGCAATTAATAAAGTTACAGATTTGTGAAATTCATTTGATCATAATGTTCATACTGAATTGCCTTTTAAAAAAGGATGACTAATTCACTACTAAGAACAATGCTAATATTTGTACTATAAATTTGGTTTACCTTTTTTCTACTTTTACAAAAATAAGCTTGAAGGAATGTCAATTATATGTATAGATTTTTCAGGTTAGCTAATATAGGTTCATATATAAGCTCTGTCACTTACTAACTTTGAGTCTTGGCCTAAGTTTCTTACCTCTCTGAACCTGTTTTTTCATCTGTAAAATGGGAATATCACCTGCCTTAGAGGATAATTGTAAAGACTAGAAACAAAGTCAGAAAAGAGCTTAACACACTGAATACTTCAGGAGTCCAATAAAGCAGGTTATTTATATCATGAGTATTTGCATTATGAAATATATTGGTGAGTGTCTGATAATTGATTTCATTTTAGTTTTTATAGAGCTTGTCATGTCTCTTTCTCTCTCTCCCTTTCTTTTAATCACTTCGAGGTTTCATAGTAAAATATAAACCTGTGACTTTATTCATTACATTATACTGTTCAATAAATACTTTACATTATTTCAATTCTGGCACTGGTGTCTTGGCAAGCATTCTGGCCAGAATATATTTTGTGCTTCAGGACCTAAATGTGTAGTGACATATTGATATATTATGAAATTCTACAAATATGCAGTGTCCTTTAAGAAAGAACAAACCAAATGGTCACACTTCATTACATAATATTGCCCATCCTGTCATTTTTTTATCAGATGTTCTAGCAATTGTGTCCTTCATGATAACTTACAATTTCAAATTCAATATATGAACTCTACCAAGGTCAGGCTGCCATCAGGCCACTAATTTGAGTCATGCTACATTAGAAGGAAATATCAACACAGCACATTTTATTAACAACAAATTCTATACTTTGAATTCCTTTCATTGATGAAAAATAAAATAATTGCATGTAGATATCAACAATTTTCTCTTTCAAGTAAGAATTTCACCATAAGACCTTTATAAAACACTAGAGGCCCAATGCAAGAAGATTCATGCAAGAATGGGCCTTCCTTCCCCTGGCTGCCGGCCCCACCTTCACTCCAGCCATAGCTGCCTTTCCGCCTTCCCAAGCTTCCCAGAGGCCCGGAGTGGCTGGGACGGTGCGGAACGCCTGTGTCCTGCCCCGCCCCCGGCAGCTCAGCACCTGCCTATGCAAATCAACCCACCATCTTTGTTGGGTTAATTTGCATACTCACTCCTGATTGGCTGGTGGGCATCACAAAGGTACGGTCGATTTGCATCTTTCTCTTTTCTTAGTGTAGATACAATATGATTTTCAGAGGCAAGGATACATGGAATAGACTGACAACTGTCAGTAGGATGAGGTAGGGGCAGTACTGGGTGAAAAAAGAAGGGATTAGCCAAAGAACATATATTCATAGTCCATGGGCACAGACAATAGTGTGGTGATGGCCAGAGGGAAGGGGGGTGAGACCTGGGTGGAGGTGGGCAAAGGGGGCAGGTGGGGACATATATAATAGTGTCAACAATAAAAAAATGTATTTAACATGTTTGATTAATGCCTGAAATAGTAAGAAATCTATGAACTGCCTGCATACATACAGACATACAAAATTCTACATATCCAAGAGTAATGTTTATTACTTAACTTTCTATAAAGATCCAATACTCTTCTAAACATTGGTTTATAGCTATAGAGGATAAGAGGTGCTGTTACAGGTTTCGGAAGACCAATATAAGATGCTATAGGAAATATGTGCTAATGACACATAGGATGTCATGGGAGAAATCCTCATCTTGTTGAGAGGGTCTGCAAATAACTATTTTGTAACAACACTAGAATAACATTTTCTATTTTCACTCTCTTTCTCTCATGAGTTTACAATAAAATTTTCCAGAGGTTTTATGATGTGACATTCATTGCAACCTGGACAGTTAATAGATTTAGAGAATTATAAAACAATCAATAAACTATATATTGCTAAATACATTTTGTTCTAAAAGACATCTAATTTACCATAAAATGTTAATAGTATTCATTATACTTATTTTTAAATGAATTAATACATTACTTAAAATATCTCAATACCATAAATACAAACATATGCAAATACACACACAAAAAAAGATGTTTGGGGTGTAAAATGAATTTTGTGTAAAGGAGTCCCAAACTGAAAAATTTTGGTAAATACTACCTTAGTGTAAAGATTTAGTTAAAATAAGAGCTCTGTGACTTCCAATTCTACTCAAAGGTATGGGAAGCTAGGAAGAGATTGCTCCCACACTTACAATGAAAAGCTGTACAAATTGAAAATTCATGAATTGTTTTGTACCCATTGGAGAGCTGAGTTTGTGGGTCAAACAATTGGTCCCTCATCTAGGAGAGACAGTGGACTGCATTGAGAGATAATGTGAGCGCTGGCTTACTTGTAATAGACACAACAAGAAACAAGAAGAACTCAGTTAGGGTTGGAACAAACTATTGGAGGCCAAGGGTAAAGTGGCAAGATATTTAGAAGCCCCTGACAGATACCAAAATTGGAGGAATTCGCATCATCTTCAGGTTGATTTCTCCAGAAATCCTACCAAAGGCTTACAGAAAAGTTTGGAAATATTTAAGTAAAGTGTCCTTTGTGATGCATACCTGGAGAAAGGGAATAGCAACTGCTACTGACAGGGCACAGAACTCCACCTGGAGCCTTCTCCCCATGTCCCCTACAGAATGAAAGCTTTAATCTGTAAGGAGAAGATAAACTAATACCATCACTTCTGGGCACTAGAGAGACTCTATTGAAGCTATGAAAAGAAAACAAAAACAAAATAAGTCAACTGATAACCTATCCCTGAGGGAGTGAAAGGAATGCATGCTGGGCTCAGAATAATAATGAGGAAATGGCAAGAGAACTAAGGAGGCCACAGGGCAAACACCCAGGGGTACAATGTATCTGTCTCATAGTGAGGCTAAATGAGAAGAACAGAGGACATACCACCACTTCCATGCCTTATTGCCATGCTAGCACAGCTCAAGAAAAAAATAGAAAGCACTGCTCAAAGAGGAACAAAAGTGTGGAGGAATCCCGATCAGAACACAAGGTATCACTAAAGGAACTGGAACCTTATCACTATCACCAGGTTCATGAAACTTCAACTCCTAATTAGATTTACTCAAGCCCTTGAACTAAAGGACTAGAAAAAATGAAAGGAATGCCTATTTATAAAAGTAAAACTGTTTACCTCAGTCTCTATTGAATTACACAAGATACCCAATTTTCAACAACAACCAACAGAGTATCCAAAAACGGTACAATATCAAATATTTTAACAGATATGTAATTGGAAACCCAGAAGAAGAGAGGAAATAGGACGGAGCGAATGTTTAAAGATGTAACAGTCAAGAATTATCCAAAATTACAGAAAGTTCCAAGCTGTAGACACAAAACAATTCAGAAAGGATAAAAAGCAAACAAAATCCTCCTAGTTATATCATATTCAAACTGCTGGGGGAAAAAGACAAAGAGAAAACTTTGAAGGCAGCTACAGAAAAAGACACATAACATAGAGAGGAACAAAGATTAAAATGAGCCGTAACCAGTTTGGCTCAGTGGATAGAGCGTCGGCCTGTGGACTAAAAGGTCCCAGGTTCGATTCTGGTCAAGGGCATGTACCTTGGTTGCAGGCACATCCCCAGTGGGAGGTGTGCAGGAGGCAGCTGATCGATGTTTCTCTAGCATCGATGTTTCTAACTCTCTATCTCTCTCCCTTCCTCTCTGTAAAAAAAAATCAATAAAATATATTTTTTTAAAAATTAGAGTGGAATTTTTGTAACTAGAAAAGCATGGAATGCTGAAAAAAGAAATCAATGCAGAATTCTATACCCAGTGAAGATATTTTTCAAAAATGAAGTAAATATTTTCTCAGACAAAATAAAAACAAAAACCAAAAAACCCCCACAAAAACAAACAAAAAAACAAACAAAACTGAGCTAATGCATGCCAGTAGACCTATTTTAGAAAAAATGGTAAAGAAAGTTTTTCAGGAAAAAGAAATATAGGAGCACACAGAAATGTGGATCTACACAAAGAAATAAAGAGTGCTGAAAATGGGATCAATGAATGTCAAATAAAATTATTTTTTACTTTTAATTGATTTAAAATATAACTGGTGGTCTAAAGCAAAAATAGAAGCAACCTATTGTGTTTATAGCAGGTGTAAAAGTAAAATTTATAATAAATATCACAAAAGATGGGAGAAAGGAATTGAGAATATATTGTGATAAGATCCTTACATTACCTTACATGGCATTCATATAGTCATATCTAAAGGTAGGCTCTAATGAATTAAAGATGTATATTATCGCCCTAACCGGTCTGGCTCAGTAAGATAGAGCATCAGCCTGAGGACTGAAGGGTCCCAGGTTCGATTCTGGTCAAGAGCATGTACCTTGGTTGCGGGCACATCCCCAGTGGGGGGTGTGCAGGAAGCAGCTGATTGATGTTTCTCTCTCATCGATGTTTCTAACTCTCTAAAAATCCCTCTCACTTCCTCTCTGTAAAAAATCAATAAAATATATTTAAAAAAATAAATAAATAAAGATGTATATTATGAATCATAGGTAAAACACTAAAAAAAGTAACACAAATAAATAAATAAGTTCATAAAGACATACAATGGAAGTGTAACAAACATTCAGTTTATATGAGGAGACAATAAAAGAGAGAAAAAGCAAGCAACAATGGAACAAACAGAAAACAGCTAACATAGATGGTAAAAACAAAATCAAGACCCAAATATGTGGTATCTACAAAAAATACACCATAAGTATAAAGAAAAAGATAGGTTAAAATTAAAAGAATATAAAAAGATAAACTATGTAAACACTAACAAAACAAAGCTGAAGTAGCTATATTAATAGCAGATAAAGTAGATGTCAGAAAAAGAAATATTATTACTGATAAAAAGAAACATTATGTCACAATAAAGGAGTCAATTCTCCAAAAACACATAACAATCCTAAATGTATAAGAATTTTACAACAGAACTTCAAAATATTTGAAGCAAAAACTGATAGCACTGGAAAAGTGAAATACACAGGTCCACAATTATAGTTGGAGTCTTCACCACTCTTTTCTAAGTGACAGACAAGTACACAGCAAATCTGTAAGAATATAGAAGTCCTGATCAATGCTATCAACCTATTTGACATAATTCTCATTTACATTTATAGGACACTCCTCCCAACAACAGCAGAATACACAGTCTTTTCAATTTCACATGAAACATTCCCCAACAGAAATTATATTCTGGCTTATAAAAAGAAAACATCAGTTTTTAAGGTAATAAAAAGTATATTCTCAAAGTAACCTATGAGCCAAATAGGAAATGTCAAGTTAAAAATATGTAATACCTTAATCAATAAAGAAAGAAAGAAAAAAAATATTTTGAACTAAAAGAAAATGAAAACAACATACCAAAATTGGTGGGATATATTTATATGTATATTGGATTCATACAGTGACATGTATAGCTATCAAAATTAGTAATATAATTCCATTTTTATAACATGTAAAAGGATTTGCAATATCATCAAATAAAAAGATAATCAAATGATATAATCAAATAACTTGATCATACAAATATTAATATCAATAGGATCACTGGAATTTTAATTCATTTTTAGCTATAATTTTAAATTTTTCTTTACTGAGCTTACTTATAATTTTAAATTACTAAAAAGTGAATTAATGTGTCAAACATGTATTCACTTTTCTTCAAAATATATTTGTAATCCTTCTTACAGTTTCAGACATTTCAATGTAATTAGGCCATAAATTACCTTCTAATTTAAAAAGAAAACTATATAGAAATATATACAAGTGATTTTGGAGCAAAACAAATATCTGCTATCTAAAAATTACAAAGTTCAAATGTGAAAAAATTTGAACCACCTAAGTAAAAATATTAATACTAGTATTATCTATTTATAAAATAAATGATTAAAACATCTATTCTTGAGTGTAATAAACATTCAGTATAAAAATAAAGCTACCTATAACTGTAAATACACTCCATGAGCCTTTTATAAAGCCAGTTATGTGTATGTGTGCCTGGTAAATGAGATTGTGAATGAATTACAGCTACAAACTTAAATTATTCACATAAATTATGAAATTTAATGGCTTCTGGAAGAGTTTCTAATCTTATTAAGTGTCATGATTAGTGATATTATTGCTCACAAAATGCATCTTTCAAGATTTATTTTTAATTCATAAAAGAATAATATTTTATATACTCCCAGAGCAGAATATAATTTATAGCCCAAACCTAAAAAATAAGAAAATACTGTTTTGCTATCATTAGATGTGATCCACCAATTCTTCCAAAACCAATAAATATTCACTCCCACTGGTATTTGTTTTCTCATCTGGAAAATGGATAATCAAAAAATGTCTTCTTAGAGCTTTAGGAAGGACTTTAGGGAGCTTTTCATAAAATGAATAACGGAATTTGTGCAGTGTTCACTGGCAGAACATTTGCATTAATGTTAAGGTGAGAAGTAGTTCAGAATTCATTTAACAACTATGAAAGTGATTTGGTTGTTATATTCTTAAAAATTCATTATGATTACCTGTTTGCCTACTAAGCACAAGGCATTTCCCATAAGCTATAGGAATGGATTTCCTGAATTGTTTTTGCAGGTTGGAATTCTCAACCTTTTTACAACAAAGTATAGTAAATGATTAAACTTTTTTGACATCATAAATAATCTAAGAGAAAAATTTCAAAATTCATATCGTATCAATAGAATTTGCTAGATTATTCTAATGTCTGATAAAAAAGGGGGGGTAGACGTGCTAATCCCCACTTCTGTCAATGAGAAAACTCAGTGTTCCTTAAACGAGCCTCTTCTAAATACAAAAGTTAATCACAAAAAGGCTGCTTCAATTTTGTCAGCTCATAGGATTCTTAAAAGGTTGGGGTCAGCTACTTCAGAACAACATTTATAGATGTCCTGGGAAGAGTGATATATCCTTGGCACTCTGAGGGCCTGCAATATTATTAGATAAGTGTGAGGTAGCCAGAAAAGATCACTGCCTAGGCAAGAAGAGGGCAGAGAATCTGAAGCCACATGAGTTTACTAGGCATTTGGTGAAAGTTGCTGGAGAATCCTAAAAGGATACACTAAGATCCATGTAGATGAGAAGTGTACCTAAGCAAACGTCTCCTCCTTTCTAATTTTATTTGACTCCAGATATCTAATTGCATTGATACCATGCTGGGTCCCATATCTCAGGTCCTAAATTTCTCCCTCCAGAAATTAACAACCATTTTCTTTTGTTTCTGGTTGTTATGGCATCTTCCTAGTTTTATTATTATCCAATATTTTAATATAAATTTAAATTCATGTACATTTAAGATAATACAAGGTGACTACAGTTCTTGATTTGAAGGGACTTTTAATAATTTCAAGACTAAAATTAGTCAATTATACTGCATTCTCTTCAAATTAGTTTTTCTTTAAAACCATCTGGATTGCCTTCAAACTGTGACCAAATATTGAGCATACTGTTCTCTGTGGGATGCTGATTTGATTCACGGCATATCTGAAAGTACGGAGTTATTAATCACAAATTGGGGGGTGGGGGAGAGAAAACAGTAGTATTTCTTAAGTATTTATTTCTTTAAAGTCTTTTTTAATATATTTTATTGATTTTTTACAGAGAGGAAGGGAGAGAGATAGAGAGTTAGAAACATCGATGAGAGAGAAACATCGACCAGTTGCCTCCTGCACATCTCCTACCGGGGATGTGCCGGCAACCCAGGTACATGCCCTTGACCGGAATCGAACCCGGAACCCTTCAGTCCGCAGGCCGACGCTCTATCCACTGAGCCAAGCCGGTTTCGGCTAAAGTCTTTTTTAATTTATTTTTTGTTTGGAATAAAAGTGCATATATAAGAGATAATGAAACTGACTACTACATTTGTAACTTTTTCTTTACTTACTTTTCCAAAACCAATTACTAGATAAATTAATTGCTTGATTTCCCTTAGCAGGATCAATCTAACATTTATTGTCATTGCTTATTCTACTGGGGGAAAAAACTTATCTTAAATCTTAAAATATAGTTATATCTACATTTTATCTAATCACTCACTTGAACCCATGTGCAGTCCCAGTATACACCAAACTCCCTTCAAGTGTCCATGGAAATGAATCATAACTACATATTCTTCGGTGGGCTAAAGTTT
Source organism: Myotis lucifugus (assembly GCF_000147115.1). Classification (NCBI taxonomy): domain Eukaryota; kingdom Metazoa; phylum Chordata; class Mammalia; order Chiroptera; family Vespertilionidae; genus Myotis; species Myotis lucifugus. The sequence goes on from NW_005871106.1 coordinate 1,479,872, forward strand.
GATTTGCATTTTATTTACTTTATCATTATTTTAAGCTCAAAATCTAGGAAAGAATTGCAAAATTATTAAGTTAAAAAATAAATGGTTCCACACATCATCACCATAAGAGAGTTCAGAAGAGTTAACTCATATTTGAGCAAAATAATATACTATACACTGTTTTTGAAATCTAATTGCAAAACTGACTGCTTACTATTTGGCCACCAGCCCTGAAGTTGACACGAATGACTAGCCACACTCATGCTCTTATTTGAGCCAGATTTAAGATCAGGCTCCTACTGTCTCACCACTGATGCTAAGGAGAGAAAGGTGTCAGCTCCACTTTCCAGAAACCGGCTCAGGGACACAGCCACTACCACAGGGCACACTTAACACAACACTGCAGAGAGAACTGAATCGGTGCTACTGATGCTTACCTTTCTGTTGGAAAACACAATGTTTAACCAATTTCTGGGCATTGCTTTGGGGCATACAGAAAACTGTTTCCCTGCATTTTTCAGCCCCAAATGCTTCTTCATTTAAACATTTATTGAGCATCTGCTGCAGGCTGGGCATTATGCTGAGCACACTGCAGTGACCAAGATAGACATGACCACTACTTTGATGGAACTTCAACACTAGGATACAGTGAGGGCACGTTGGAAGAGAAGTAGACAACCCTACTCCTTAGCTCTCTCCATCTGCAAATGCCCTAACACAACCAGATTATAATGGTTTTATGGTGGCTTCTATGAAGACTGGCATGAAGGTTGTTGTTTTTCTCTAGGGAATTTGATTGCACCAGTCTTTTCTCTCTAAGAGGATAATAAATTCCTTGAAGGCAGGAACCCTACATCATAAAAAAATTGTAGGACTTCCTCTGACATCCAATTGCCTAGTAGTTCACATTAACCCATCATTTTTCTTGCAAAATGGATATCGTATTCACTTCTTGATAAAAGCAATAACAAAAAGAAGTTACAGCATCCTGAACACTATGAAGCATAGATAAAAGTATTTATCAGTGCACACAAACTCCTGAGCCTTTAAGGTCCCCAGGGCCCTCGCTCCTGTCTCCGCACTCTTAAGGAATGTGGGAAATCCTATGGCCGGATTTGAGGTCATTGTAGAAGTAATGTTCTCTATTTAAAAATTTTTCCCCAGCCTGACCGGCATGGATCAGTGGTTGAGCATTGAACTATGAACCAGGAGGTCACGGGTGATTCCCAGTCAGGGCACATGCCCAGGTTGCGGGCTCAATCCCCAGTGTGGGATGTGCAGGAGACAGCCAATTAATGATTCTCTCTCATCATTATCTCTCTCTCCCTCTCCCTTCCTCTCTAATTCAATAAATTTTTTTTAAATCTCTCCCCAAATGGTCTTTATAGACATTTGAAAGTCATGTCCTATTCTACCTTCAAGTCATGAAAGTCATGAATGTATGTGACAGCTTCTGCTTTTGAATTGTTGTACTACTCTTGGATTAAGGAACAGATTTATTTCTTTAAAAGACATATCTTGTTCAAAAAGGACTATAGAGGGTGAAATATGTATCACACTAATGAAGAAGTAGATACTGGTGAGGAAGAATGCTGGGACTGAAGCCAGACTTCTTGTGTTTGCATCATCTCTCTACTGGTTCTGCAAAAATTACTCCCTGTGTAACCACAGGCAATTCTGTATCTCAATTTCCATTTTCATAAAATGGGGATAATAATATTACTACATCATAGAGTTATTGTAAGAATTAAATGGTTATACACAGAACACATGTAGCCAACTTTTATTTGCCCAGGACACAAGATCTCGGGAAATTCTAGATATTATTAAGTTGTTATGTTTTCCTCTTATATATGCATTATCTTCTCAATAAGATCTGAAATCACGTAAAACCAATAAAATGTGATTGGGTACTCAGTAGCAATAATGAGGGAAAATACAATATAATAAAAGAGGAAATGTAGTAGGTTAAATTAGAAGACTATGAAATAAGTATTAGAAGTAAATTAGAAGTATATGGTTAAGATGATTTGTTGAGAGTGATTATGAGATTATTAATGTTGGAGGTATTATAGATTTTGAGTTAGTAAAAATAGAATGCATTAATGTAGTGAATTTTTGAAATTAGAGTTTGTTTGGTACGATCTAAGAAGATGCAGGAAAACTAAGAAGGGAGTTTCAGATATTTTATAATCTTGTAAACCTACGAACAAGGTGAGCCACAGACACAGTTGGAGATTAATTAACCAAATGGAGCAGAAAGACTGCTTTCCCATGCTAGTGATATCATGTTGAGAAAAGTCACATGCAGAGGAAGTGAAGAATAAATGGGGACAGAGCAACAAGCAGATGGGTTAGGTCCACCTTGGGTGAAGGTTGGAGGTGGAATTGGGAAGGGAATATGCAATAACCAAAGGATGGAACCTCAGGAGACACCTGTGGCTATTCTAAACTTCTCAGTTCCAAATCATGCAAATCTGTGAGTGTAAAACAGGTGTGTGGGAATCCACATTGCCTCCTTTTGGGCCTCATAATGCAATGCACGAAACTAGGATTATTAGAGCTTATCGTTTTGAGAACTTTTATTAGATTGACATGGTTTCTGGCAGTTTTCACAGCTTGAGATTTAGATTGTGTCCCTTGTTACCATCAAAGGGTAGAATCCACCTAAAGAAAGCAGGAGGGGTAGATAGGAATGCAGAGTGCCCAGGCCTGTTCCACCCAGTTTCAGATAGAAACACCATCTGCTTCTGTCATCCATTGTTATAGAAACTCTAATGGTCACAGGTTTGATGTGTAAGTTATGGAGGAAATGCTGACCTTCAAGTAGATCCTAAAATAAATTTGGTCTCCACACTCTATCCCTTCTGATTATTGATATGTGACCGTCCAAAGTCCTTCTGGCAATTGTAATGCGTGAAGTGACCCCATTGCGTCAATGTTCAGTATCTCATTACAAACTAACTTCATAATAAAAAGGTGATCTTTTCTGTCAAACCTGCATGTAAACTGTGCAGATCTGTGGTCATAGAGGGAGATATTAATTAAATCTCATTTAACTGGCTCTTTATCAAAAGATGTTCCACTTCTCTGAGTTCATTCATCTATTTTTGGTAACAAGTTATTTTAGCAAAGTGCTCTTGTTTGTTTCAGTAGAGGATGGAGGTGGGCACCACCATATGGTGGGTAGCACCATATTAATTTTACCACAATATAAAAATAAGAAGTTGGTGTTACTATATCAGATCCCACTGGGGCAGAAAGCAACCTATAATATGAGCCAGAAGAATCTGTGTCACATAACTAGTCACTAAGTGTCACATACTAAGCATAGCCAGGGCACATTTCAACCAAGGATCTAAAAGCATTTTTAAAAGATTCAATTGTGACAATCTCAATGGAGCCCTAAGAGTTACAGTGTTACTACTTCTATAAACTTGACAATGTAATCTATTTAGGGCAATATATGATTTTAACCTAAATTATTTATACAAATATATAATGTATACATAAGGTGTGTGTGTATAGCATGTATATTTAATATAGTTCCCATCTCAGTATATTCTAGTCCAGAATGAGTTAAAAACAGCATGATAATATAAATAACTATGAATAAATTCAACTTATTCATTTAATTAATTCAAGATTATCATTAAATATTAACAAGCATGAAGGTGTTATTGCTGAATACATTAACAACCATCACTCTGAATGTGTGAAAATACCTATCCTCTAATAAAAATCATACTTTCTTCATCTAAATGTGTTGTGTTTTTCTTGCTCAGTTTGTCTAAAGTGAATATTTATAAAAATGTCTTAATTTTGCATCCTCTTGTAATATTGTACATGTATTTCTTACAGAAAAATACTGGACCCCAAATCACAATAAAAATAACATTTAAGCCCGACCAGCATCAGTGGTTGAGCATCAACCTATGAACCAGGAGGTCACGGTTCAATTCCCAGTCAGGGCACATGCCCAGGTTGCGGGCTCCATCCCCAGTGTGGGGCATGCAGAAGGCAGCCAAGCAATGATTCTCTTTCATCATTGATGTTTCTATCTCTCTCTCCCTCTCCCTTCCTCTCTGAGATCAAATATATATATATATAAATAACCTTTGAATGCTACTATCCACCCACCAAGTTGACAAAAATTAAGTAGGCTGGTGACAGTACTGGCAAGCATTTAGAACTTTAGGGAGTCTTATTTACCATTTGTGGGAGTCCAAATTGGCACAGACACCTTGCAAAACAGCTAGTCATTATCTTGAAAAGCTGGCACCTGCATAGCCCAGCCTCTTACACATACTTATCAAGAGACATGCATAAGAATGTATATGTCAGCCTGGTGGATAACAGTAAAACAAACAAAATTGACCATCAAGCATCCAAATATACAAAAATAAGAGAATGGATGAATGAATTGTGGAAGAATCAAAAACTGGAATTCATACAACACTGAAAATATGTTAACTATCTACATCAGCATAATGGATCTTCAATCCATATTGTTAAAATGAAAATAGCAAGTAGAAGAATAATACTAACATTTTGCTGCCATTTTAGTAAAGCTTAAAAGCAAGCAAAATAAAGAATAGATTTTTAGGTATGATGCACATAATGGCAAAAGAATAAAGAACAGAGATAGTATGACAACAAAGTAAAGGTCAGGAGAGTAGTTTATTGTGGAGGAAGAAAGGCACTGAAGTTAGGAAGCTGAGAGCATTTGGAACATTTCATGAATGGTAATGACCTTCTATCTGAAAATGGATGGCATGTTCATGGTATTTGTTGAATTGTTATGTTTCATATCATAAATGGACATAAAATAGTTAAAATGTTTTAAAAATGCATCACCTTAAGCCCCCAAATTTCCTTTAAGGGTGTGCATTTTATACCTGAAAAGTAATATTCACTTCTCCCAAATTAAGAAATTAGGAGTTCTGTTTTCTAGTTTCAATACAATCATTAATAGTTTTCTAACCTTGGACATGTTCCTTAATATCTCTGGGATCTTTTTCCAACCTGGAAATACAGGTCTTAGGTAGCAATCCCTTATGTCTTTTATAGAGGATATTCTTATAATTCTATAAATCTCTGGGCCTACTGCCCTAGATGGTTTGGCTCCGTGGACAGAGCCTTGGCCTGTAGACCAAAGGGTATTGGGTTCAATTCCAATCAAGGACACGTACCTGGGTTGCAGGCATCTCCCAGGTAGGGGCGGGTGCAGGAGGCAACCAAACGATGTGTTTCTCTCTGTCTTTCCCTCTCTCTTCCACTCTCTTTAAAAATCAATAGAAAAATATCCTCAGATGAGGATTTAAAATAATAATAAAATAAAGAAATCTCTGGGCCTACTATCTTAGAAAAAGTCCAGTCTGCCAACGCTCGAAAACAAGCCTACAAGAAGTTAATCAAATGTATGTGTCTACTTATGTCTTTTTAAACACCAAGTTCTTTAACTATAACACAGTCAATTTCCTCTCCTTTACTGAGTTCTGGCATCCTAGGATTTAAATTTTTCAGCAGCCACAGAAGGTGGCTTCTCCCTCTGGGAATTTAGCAGAGCCAGATGGAGATTTTTTTTTCCTCATACAGTTCAAGCTAAGATTTGACTTTAAAATCAAAGGGCATGCAGCATTATTCAATGGAAATAATACTGGACTGCATATTAGAAGTCAGCTCCCCATCATGGCTTCAGACACTCACTGGTTGGATAATTCGGCCTGTCGTTTATGTTCCCCAGGCCTCAGTGAATTCATCTGTAATAAGGTGCCAGAAATGGACGAAAGCTCTCTGGGAACCAGCACAATATGATTACTAACACAGCATAGTATAATTGTACCTAATTTAAGTTTGCTCTTGAGAACCATTTTTTTTTACCTAATAATCAACCGGTAACATAAAATGTTCAAAGCTTGTTGAAATCAATTACCAAAACCAAACTTGTAAAGACCACTTAGTTCTTCCTGGAATACTTTGTTTTTTAAGAGATTGGATGGAAATGGTATGATACATATAGTGATGGAGACACATATAGAAATTCCTAATTCACTTGTTAACCTAATATTTATGAACTTGACTTTGTTCTAGTCACTGTAAATATAGCAGCCTCTATAGAGCTTACATTTCTGTCACAGCAAGTACGTACCTATTCTGAAAGATGACAGCAAGAATATTCTTCATCACTTTCACCATTTATTCCATAATCTCATCACTGGAACCTTGAAGCATTTTACATGTTAGAGATTTGGGGACATAAACCCCTAATTGACTCTCATATATTCCTTCTTCAGTCACTTCAAGAATAAGCTAGTATCAAAATCAGGTGGGCTCTAGAGTGATAGTTCAGCTTTTTAAAAAAAATCTGTGATTCTTTGCTGCATAATGAATAAAATCAAACTCTTTAATTTATGTCCCAAAGCTTCTCTACGATCTGTATTTGGCCACACACTGTATGTTCCAGCCCTCACAAAGTAATGACTGCTCTCTACACATGTTTAGCCCTTTTGCTTACTCACACACTTGAGCCTGGCTATGAAAGTACTCTTTAAAGCTCAACCCAAAATGTATGTCTTTCATAAAGTCTTCTCCATTCTATTCTCTATTTTATGAATTGAAACCTGTTCTTCACTTTGAAAGCATTATGTTCCTATACAACAGCATCTTCCTCTGCTGCTTTGTATCAGAGACAGCCCTCTACATGTCTCTCCAATGTGAATGTTATGCCCTGTCTGAGGTAGCAGAATTCAATAATCATCTAGGGGGATTGGCTGCACCTATAATTTAACTCTGGAAAGAGGTTTTTATATATTTAAATGAAACTGCTCCAGATGTTCTACAAACTCATAACTCTTTAATTACAGTAAGAAAAACACCCTAAACAAAAAAGTAATTCTAAAGAGATGAAAGCTGCCTACTTTATAAATTCTTCATTTCACTTCCATCTCCCAACACATTCATAGCACCAAAGCAAGGTAGCAGCAGGTCACAATGCATGGGACCAGGAGAGGTAAGGAAAGGCTATGAATGCATGAACAGCTCAGGGTGCAGGGGCTCAAAACTCTTATAGGCAGATAACAGAAATTAGATGAGTTAGATGGTTAGAAACCAGAAGACTGCAGGAAAGGTGGCCAGAATGACCAGCAAAGAAGCTCAAAATATGCAAGATGATTTAGGTAACAAAGGGGACAGTCAAAAGCTCAGAGAAACATCCCCGGAAGAAGGTAGGGTGGAGAGTTCCCAGAGAAGTGGTCTAGAAAGTGCACAAACATGGCCACACGTAAGGAAGACTCTAGTAATGATCCCAAGGAAGACTCTAGTAATGATCCCATTTCAAGCAGTGATCTTCTATGTTTTTTCCTCTATGCAAAAGCAAATTCCCAGACACAGCTTAGTGGGACCTGCAGGCAGAGATATGCATACCTAGTGGAGGTAGGAATCTAAAGGCCAATGGTTCTGATTCTTTAGCATCCATCACAATTACCTAGAGAGCTTGTTAAAACAATGATTTCTGAGTGCCACTCCCTGAGTTTCTCATTCAGTACGTCTGAATAGGGCCCAAGAATATTCATTTCTGAGAAGTTCCCAGATAATGCAATGCTGCTGGCACTAAGACCAGACTTTGAGAACCACGTCTATGGGTCATCAGTTCTTATACCTAGAACCATATGCCCTAGAATTATGTGACAAGCATTGTAAATGCTCATACCTGAACCTGCCCTAGAGATGGAGTTTAGGATGGAGCCTGAGATCATATATTTTTTTAAGTTTTCTGGATGATTCCAATGTCTACACATAGTTGAGAGTTGCTGATACATATGGATGTAAAGTTAAAGGATGACAATTCGTTTTTGGATTCAACGAGGTATCTTTCTGAAGGGGAACTGGCTTCTCTCTTTAAACCTATGGATTTAAATTCTTCATGGGTCTTCTAGTGGTTATGTTTAATTAAAATGCTTTACTTAGCCCAGCCAGCATGGCTCAGTGGTTGAGCATTGACCTATGAACCAGGAGGTTATGGCTTGATTCCAGGTCAGGGCACAAGCCCTGGTTGCAGGTTCCATCCCCAATCTGGGGCGAGCAGGAGGCAGCCGATCAATGATTCTCTCATCATTGATGTTTCTCTCTCTCTCTCTCTCTCTCTCTCTCTCTCTCTCTCTCTCTCTCCCTGCCTCACTGAAATCAATAAAAATATAATTTTTTTTAAAAAAATCACTTTACTTACAGCTCCTGCTCAATCAAAGTCCTATTTATGCCAATAAAGGATTTAGGTAATATCAATAATTCATAAACTATCATAGAAGTTTTACTTTATCTTTAGGAAACAAAGGATAGATCTAACAATAGGAGGAATACTTTGGTTTTCTGCATCCATGCTGTTAGGACTTAGAAAAAAAAATTTTTTTCTAAAACAACCATAAAGCAACCGAGAGGAAATCCAATAAAGTTACTGAGGAATGGCAAGACAAATGGGCAGGTTCATTTCTGAAATTGTATAAGGAATATTGACTGACTGAAATATTGGCAATGCTTTTTTTTAATCCTCACCCAAAGGCATTTTTTCCATTGATTTTTAGAGATAGTGGAAGAGAGAGGAAAAGACAGAGAGAAATGTTGATGTGAGAGAAACACATCGACTGGTTGCCTCCTGCACACACCCACCCAGGACCTGGGCCAGGGAGCAGAGATGAGCCTGCAACCAAGGTACATGCCCCTGACTGGAATCGAACCTGGACCCTTTGGTCTGCAGGCCAATGCTTCATCCACTGAGCCAAACCAACCAGGGCGGCAATGATTTTTAATGCAACTTTAGAGGTAGGGAAAATCATTAAGTCCCTTGCAACATACTAGCCAAGTAAAACCCCTCAAGGTAGGAATAATGTTTTGAGCTCTTTTGTATTTTTCAGAATTACTAAATAATTGGTCAATTAATAATAACTAATGTAACATATTATGATGGAATGATCTTAATTTTGTTTACCAATTACCCTAATAAATATTTTTTAAAAGATGTATTTCTTTTTATAGCATTACATTCTGTCGTCAAAATAATGGACTGTCCCCTTTAGGAAAACAACTAAAAGCTTACACAACTTTCTTTAGAAGATTTACACATCCCCCAGGTTCTACCCATATCTCATGTGCAATTTCTACAGCATATTGCCATTTTTTTTCTATGCTGGTCCTTTGTGCCTCAGTATCAAACATAGTACATGGCAAAGAAAGCATCAATAAATGTTATTTAAGTACTAGATTGATGCTATTGTCTAATAGGTCCTACATTAATTTGCCTCCTTAGAAAATCATTTTGGCTATCATATTTTAACCCACGCTCCTTAAATGTGTTCACAACCTTTATTTATTCATTTGTACTAATATATATATATTATATATATATATATATGATATATATATGATCATTTGTACTGGGATATATATATATATATATATATATATATATATATATATATATATATAGAGAGAGAGAGAGAGAGAGAGAGAGAGTTGTAATGACTTGAAGCCTGACTGCCTCTTGATGGATTAATTTGTTTTTTTATTCCAAGATTTTCAACTCAAGGCAACTATTTAAAATCTCTCATGCTTTCTCCCAACGATCAATCACTTACCCACTAATCCCACCTCGTTATCTCCATTCTCCCCATTCATTTTTCCCTTCATCACTTTCATCAGCCACCCTCTCTAAGAGTGTATCCCAAAGTCTCCCCAAGAAATGCAGTTTATCTTCGGCTTCCTTTGTTACACTTTCTACTTACCTAGTTTACATGAAATATGCCAACCTTCCTTCACAGACTTCCCAGTGTTTCAAAATTTAATTGCGGATCCCCCGCTTATCATTACAATCCTACAGTTTATAAAGGCATTCAACTCCAGTGGGTATTTCACTGCCACTTCCATGTAACAACTCTCACCTGAGATTACAGCTCACAGAATATTAGTATTTTAGGAAAACCTCAAAATCACATGGTCAACCTGTCAACTGACAGCTGGGTAAACTGAGACCCTGAGAGAGGTGCACATTACATGCCACAGAGTACTGTTGCTGGCAACCCACAGAGGAGGAGACTCATACGAATGGACTTAAAAGGCTCAGGAAGAACCACTGCACACTTCCTTCCCACCCCTGACATTTCTTTGACATCACTCATTCCATCCTCCGAGAAACCATCCCAGACTCTGAGCTGAGTTGAGTACCCTGCTCAGTCCTACCACAGTGCCCTGTAATCCCCCATCACCCTGCTACCCTCAGGGATTGAACCCTATTTTGTTCCTTCTTTCTCACTAAGTTCACTGAAATGAGGATGATGCCATTTCTACTGATGGTCCAAGCACTTATGAGGAGCCAACATATTCATAGAACCCAGACTTAAGACCAAAGCTTTAAGCACAACTTCTTCAACTAAAATGTATTTAAACTTTATTTATTATAAGCAAGAATTTTTAAATTACTGAGTGCTTTGTTACCTCACTTTCATTTTTGGGGCAAATATTAAGAACCAATATTCAACAATATTTTTAAGAAGCTCTATGCTAACCAGGGTGCTGAGGAAGGAAATAATGGGGACAGGTTGAACTACTTTATAAATGGTGGTCAAGAATGGCATTAATGAAAAAAATAACAGTCGTGTGAAAAGGAGTTGTGAATAGGGAGGGGCAAAATTCCAAACAGATAGACAAAATATCTTTAAAAATATTAGTTATACTTAAACATATATGACTGTGTAATGTGAACTACGCAATTTCAGTTATAGAAATTATAATAAAATGTTTTGACTCATATATTCCATACATGCTTATAGAAATTAACTTTAAGACTTGTCTAATATAAACTAATTGAATTTAGATTTCAATGTGGGGCACTTGTAGATTGAAAAAGGGCCAAGCCTCCAGACATAAGATTCCCTGTCTTCAACAGATTAATCTGTTACTACTAGTATGCGTACTGGAGCCAGTCTAGAATTTTCACAAAGTTTATGTCCTTTGTCAATTACACATTCAAATTTATTTTGAGTCAGGAACATAAAATAATTCAGAAGAAAACAAAAGCATTGGCAATAATCTTTATGGAAACACAGGAAGGAAATGTAAGATTTGTTGCCTGTGACACAAGGACAGCAAGGACTTGATAATGGGCATCCGCTATTCTAGCAGTTTTGTATCCACCTTCCTTTCTGCTTCTGTTAATTTACACAAGCCACACATCTCATACCAATATTTACTTATCTGAGGAAGGGATGCGTATAGAGTCAACTTACCTTTTTCTTAAAAAATTAAAGTTAGAAGGATATATAGTGGCATTCTACTGGCCATTGGAATCACCTTGCTCTTGAGTTAAGGCTAGAGCAATGTTGATTTATCCATGTCTATGTAAACCGACTGGAGTTTTTAATTCTCTCCAGCTGAATTGCAAAGAATAGCGAGGCAGCGAGCACATTCTTCCAGGGACATACTGGAAGGATGATCTAACATCTTTTTCCGCCTTGTCATTAAAGCCCTTATCGCATCGCCAAAGGTGTGCCCAGTGTGCTGTGTTCCTAGCTTGTGTCCTTATGGCAAACTTCACCGTTCTTTGTGTTTCTTTGTCTTTGAGGGATGTGCTCATTTATCCTTTCAAACAGATGACTCAGGGGGAAGCAGAGAGCTGAAGTTCCTCCTGTGGCCTGCAGATCCTTTCCTGGAAAGAAGGGGCTGCCTTGCATCAGAGCAAGCAGATGGTCACACCCCAGAAGCTCCCACAGAGATTCACCTCTGCCACACACAACTTCTCTGACAAGTAGGCAGAGGCAGGTGGAAAGCAGAGGGGAGCCAAACATGCTCTTGGTTCTCCATGCCTTCACAACGCCTGCATCCTGAGAGAACCCGCTGAAGCAGGCACTACTAAAACACAAGGTAAAAGACAATCTATGGAAATATCTCTTTTTTTTAGTTTTATTATTGACACTATTCCAGATGTCTTTATTCCTCCCCTTCACCCACCTCCATGCAGGGCCCTCCCCGCTCCCTCTGGCCATCACCACAATGTTGTCTGTGTCCACGGGTTATGCATATATGTTCTTTGGCTAATCTCTTCACCTTCTTTCCTCCAGTGTCGGCCTCCAACCTCCCCTCTGACAGCTGTCAGTCTGTTCCATGTTTCCACACCCCTGTTCCTATTTTGTTCCTCAGTTTATTTTGTTCATTATATTCCACCTATAAGTGAGATCATATGGTATTAATACAATAGACATTATAGAACAAAGTAGCTTCACCTTCAAACTACAGGGTTGTGATGGTAGCAGAAGTAAACAGTAATTCTGTTTCTATTGTGTTCGCCACCTATGAGATGTATGGAAACAAGAGGCAGGAACTGAAGAAAAATAAGGGAAGTGTCACTTCAAGAATTTCCAAATAACCACCTCCTGCGCCAGCCAGGCTGTGAAGTGAAACAATTTAAAACTAGAGGAGGGTATATCTTGCAGGCACCTGGAGACACATTTCTGAGAGCAATCAGTTTTGCAATACTGCAGCTTACTTGATTTCCATTTCACTCTACCGTTTCTTGGATGCCCACCAAATGCCAGGCACTGGGTTAGGTCCCCAGGGAGCACAGAGCCTGGTGTTAACAGACCTCTGTTCAATTACCAGCTCTACCCATGGTACTTCTGTGGTCTGAGAACATATTCTGTAAAGCATGATATCACTTTCTACATAGGGCTCAGTAACAGAGAAAGCATTCAATTAGAAATATAATTACTATTATTATTACTAGAATTATTATTACAGGGATATACATTTATAAGAAACATGCCTTATGTTACAGTTCAGAGTCAAGTGGGAATTAAAAAACATTAAGTAGCTACAATGCAATAAGGTAGATACTGTATCTGGGGCATATATAAACTGTGGTTAAAACAGAAAGGATAAAAGAATGACACAGCAGTGAAAATAATCCATACTTCTCCTAGCGTTTGTCAAATCCTAAAGCTAGAATGTTTCAAGTGAAGGTCTAACTTTTTTAAAATAAAATAAAAAAATCCTATTTCCTTCTATGAAAGAAATCTATCAAAAAACAATACTTCAATAACCCCTCTAGCCTGGTTCTACTTTTTTTTTCTGTTATTCTTGTCTAACATTCTAAAAGAGACATTATGTTTATTGTTAATTGTCTGCTTCCTGCCACTTGAAGGTGAACTCCACAAGAGCATGCCTTTTGTCTTTTGTCATTGTTCAGGACTGAATTCAAAGGACCTAGAATAGTACCTGGCTTGTACTAGCTATTCAATAAATTGTTGGTTGATGATGCATGCATGCATAAATGAATGAATGAATTGGTAATTCCCATCACCTAACAGTGGGCATCTTCAGGATCTAAAATACATAGAAAAAAATATCTGGCAAAAATGACCTCAGTACAGAGGAATACAGTCTAGCTATCATTCCTAACTTACTGACACCTGACTTATAAGTAAACTACACATGTTGGTTCTCAATGCAGGACACAATGTGGACAATTGAGCTATTCTAGACTTTCCTTCCTTCACTCAAATTTAAATAAAGAGAAGTAGTTTACATAAATAGATAATTGACAGTTATTGGTGCCTGTGTATAAGATCTCTTGGCTCTCTTATTCTCTCACCAGTTTCAGGTCCAGATCAAGGGAAACCAGACCTCTGGGATGGTACCTGCTAGAGCCTGAGCCTCACGCAGGAGATGCCTAATTCTCTGGCAGAAGGGGTGAGGTATATTCCTGGTCACAATTTAGGATTTCTCTTTTCATAGATATAGGGCACTGAATTTTTCATTAGAGTAGTATTATTTTGTTTGTAGGGAATGAGTCAAAAAGATTTAGACATTTAAATTTAGAAGCCAGCCACCATGGGATAAGACAATTTCTATGTGATAATTCTGTTTGATGTCTAAAAATACTCAGTTTATACGCACACCTTTGAACTACACCCTATCTGTAAATTAGCATTGCCAATATTTAAATCAGATTTCATGTGAGTTTATTAGCTCTTTCAACCCATTTTATGTGTGCTAATATTTCTACCCAAAAGGAATTCCTAAAAGAATAAAGACTAAAGAAAAACTATTTTGTGTTTGGTTCTATTGAGTCTTAAACCTAAATCACAAGATATGAAATAACATTGTGGTACTATAACAAAACCTATAAGACCTAAATCTTTCCCTTAATGAAAAAAAATGGAATTTTCCCACCTATCAATCAGTAAAGTTTTCATTCTATTTAGTATTGGTTTTCATCTGCTGAGCCCTTTCTAAGAAAGAAACTGTGAGCTGACTGAAGGCACATGACATGAAGGCAGAAGATAAGCCACATGGAGCAGAGAAGGTGGATGCAATCAGAGGTCTTGTGTGTTCCACCCGCCGATGTACATCCACCTCTGAGCTCACCTTGATGATTACGAGATGCTACTCCTAAGGGTTAAGCACAACTGCTTCTTTCCGTTTAGCCTCTGGATTTTTTCCATATCTCACCTTGCCTTAATAAATATTCATTCTGACCAGACTAAATTAAATTTCCATTTTAAATGTTGCTTTAGAGGCACTGATTGTTTCACAATTAAATCTTTGGGGAGAAATACATGACTTTGATTTCTTCTGTAGTCTCCTCACAGCATATGGTACCATGTCAGGGCTGGGCTATAGGAGCTGTGGGTCTCTTTCCCTAGAAATGCAGCCCATGGAGCCTACAGGAAATACTGAAAGTTGTATCCTTCAAGAACCCAAAGGACAGAGTGCTTAATAAATACTTGCTATTATTGAATTTGTTTGGTGGATTGCTGTCACTGTTACCACATAATAAAGAAAAGTGAAATAAGTAAGATGTAGAAATTTTCAATAGGAGAAGAAAAATACTTCATGACTAGAAATACTTCAAGAAATTGTTTAATTCTTTAATTGGATCTACTTTGATATAAAAAGATGGTTGACAGATTAGTTTTTGCAGATAAAACATACTGTTAATAACAGCATTTTATTAATTGCCCAACACGAGCCCACCTTTGAACTAGACACTTCACATAAGTTGGCAAATTTAATCCTTTCAAAAACTCTGATATGTAAGTTTAATTATCCTCCTTTTTCAGATGAGAAAACTGGGCTCTAAAAGATTAACTTTCTAGTCATCCAGCTAGCTAGATGACTGAATAGTAGAATCAGAACTGGGGGGCAGGGAGGGACAGGGGCACATTCCTACCTGAAACACACTGCTCATATCATGAATCTGATGGTCACCTTCCAACAGACAATGCCCTAATCAACACCTCAAATTGCATCTTTTCATAAAACTCAGTTTATTGTTTCCCAATTTGCTGAAGAGACATGCCCAAATTGTCTCAAAAAATCA
This sequence comes from Myotis lucifugus, assembly GCF_000147115.1. Lineage (NCBI taxonomy): Eukaryota > Metazoa > Chordata > Mammalia > Chiroptera > Vespertilionidae > Myotis > Myotis lucifugus. The sequence continues at coordinate 1,495,218 of NW_005871106.1, forward strand.
ACATGACTTAAATAGAGCTCAATTTTTCTCACTACAAATTAGCTCTTTATTCCAAACTCTTATATGTTCTAGCAATGTCACTATTCCCAATGTCCTCACACTCTAAATTTCCACTCAACTTATGCCATCTCCAATAAAAAATAATCATCAAAAAAGACTGATCTGAACAAAATAGGTCCAGAGACATAAAAGCATGGAACAGACTGTCTAATCTCAGAGGGAAGGTAGGAGTGGGTGGGTGGAAAGAGATCAACCAAAGAACTTGAATGCATATATGCATAACCCATGGACATAGACAATAGGGTGGTGAAGGCCTGGGGGGCGGGGGGAGCAGGGGCAGGATAGAAGGGGTCATTGGGGGAAAAATGGGATATACAAAATACTTTCAACAAGATAAATATTTTTTAAAAGTAAAATAAAATGAAAATAAAGCAGCTGCTATACATTGAAAAGCCACTGTGCTGCCTACTGGGGTTCAGGCCTAGGAGAGAAACAAAAGCCAATGCATCCCTTAAAGGAGCTTAACACCTAGGAGTATTCAGATAACATGTTTAAAATGTAAACCATAAAGTAAATGATCCAGAAAAAGGCAACTGGAAGTCAGAGGAGAGTTTATCCTGGGTAGAGTGGTCATAAATGTTTCATATGAGAGATGAGATTTGCCTGGGCCTTGAAAGAAAGAGGGCTTTGAAATAATTATTTTAAAATGAATCCTTGCTCATGATAAAATGCTTAAACTGTATAGAAGATCATGGGGGGAGGGGGGCTGATTCTTCTTTTCCTAGGAATTCAAATAGACAAGAATTTAAATGCATGAAGTACAAAGAAACAAAAGGAGAGGAAAGAGAGGCCAGGAAAGCGCAGTCCGACAAGCAGGGTGGTCATGGTGGGGAAAAGGTTTGATGTAAGGGACTAATTACAAATGCAACTGAGCAACAAAGGGAACCAGCTGTGCCTTCACACATGTGTCCAATCGCACATTTGAAGGCCGAACAGAGGCCAGGTATGTGCTCGGATCTGAGGGACACAGGGGAGTAAAAATGAATGTGATTGTTACCCTTGCAGTTTCAAGGACAAAGTCTGAGGAGCCTTACAATGACTTTGGCAGTTCTTCAGAAAAGTAAATCTAGGTGCAAGTTTAATCAGAAGGAGACCCTGGAGTCAAGAAGTTCCATTAAAAGCCTTCTGTATATTCCAGGCATAAAATGATTACGTTTTGAAGCTGCTGCAGCAGAATTCTTAGAGTACAACTACTTCAAACTCCAACTAAATGGGAAAGAAATTTAAGACCTAGGGAAGTTAGATGTTTTACTCAACTTTGCAATGTAATTAAAGACTTTATAAAATAACCATTGAAAAGAAAGTCTTGAAAAACTAAATGCAAAAATAAAACTTTAATAGTTTATGAAATGTGAAAGAATGATACCTTTTATCACTTCAGAACTGGAAAAGATTTCTTAAGCAAGATAACTTACCTATACCATAAAGAGAAGAATAAAAATGCATTTTTATAACATATGTTAATTATACCTTATAATAAATAAATAAGAAAAAAGGTACCAATCTTTAAATTTTAAAAACAATCTTTTCGTCCCTGCTTTGGCAGCACATATAGGAAAATCATGGCCCCTGCGCAAAGATAACGTGCAAATTCACGAAGCGTTCCATATTTTTTTAAAAAGGGGACATATGTAATACTTTGAACAATAAAGTTTCAAAAATAATAATCTTTTCACTCAAAGACATCATAAAAATGAAAAGACAAGCCACCAGTTCAGCGAAGATAACAGAAATGCATATTACAGAAAAACTCTTGCCTCTAGAATATATACATGGCTCTAATAAATCAGTGGGATTTTAAAAAAAGAAGTGGACAGCATATATAACTAAGCATTCCACAGATACCTGAATACTAACCAAGACAGGAAAAAAGGTCAACATTACCAGCAGTCAGGGAAGAACATATTAAAACTACAAGGAGATATAACATCACATCCATAAGATTGGCAAAAAAAATAAAATGTATCATCAAGTGTTGGCAAGGATATGTGGGGTGGGGAGGAAGGACCTCTTATAGATTACTGATGGGTGTATAAAGAGGCACAACCCTTTTTGGTAATTTAGCATTATTTGCTAAATGTGAACATGTAAATCCCACCCTCCGACAATTCCACTCCGAAGGAGATAGGCTAAGGGTCCTCTTTGTTAGCACAAGGAAGTATAATATGAATTTTCAAAGCAATCTTGCTGGAAAATACCCTAAATGTCTGTCAACAGAAGATTGAGCCCTTAATCATGATAGATTATTCAATGGAATACCATACAGCAGTAAAAATGGATAAATAAAATCTACATGAATGAACAAAACACTAATCAATTAAAGCAAGGGGAAAAAGACTACAAAAAGCATGTTACTATTTACACAGAGTTTAAAAACAGCATAAAGCAAAATGAGACTATATTGCTTAGGTTCATATGCATACATAGCAAAGTATAAGGAAATGCATGGAAATGTTACACACAAATTCAGCATACAGCATAGGTACCACTGTGGGGAGACATGCTTGGAGAGAGAGTACATTGGGAATATTAACAATATACATACTTAATTCATACTTATTTCATAATCTAGGTGGTGCTTATTATATTATTTAATTTTTTGGTGTTAGTGAACTATTTCACAATAATTTTTAATTAATAATAAATAATTGAAAAATAGTTTGTAACACAGATACAAAGTAAATGGGAGGGCGAGAGTCAAATATTACTTGAAAATTTTTCAAAATATTTCATTTCTTTTCTCCCATTCCTACTTCCCTAGACCTGGTTCTCATCATTTATTCCTCACTTAGTGCAACAGCCTCCTAATGCTTCTCTGTCCCAATCTAGTAGTAGACTCACCTATTCCCGTCAATTTAAGAGGCCACTTGTTCATGTTACTGTCCACTCAAAATCTTCTAATGTTGCTATCCACTCTGAACATTCTTATATAGTCATTGAAATCCTCCACAGTATATATTCATCCTTCTTAATCAAATTCATCTCCAGCCCTAATTAAAATGCACTAGAGCCGTGGTCGGCAAACTGTGGCTCGCAAACCACATGCGGCTCTTTGACCCCTTGAGTGTGGCTCTTCCTAAGCCTTAGGAGTACCCTAATTAAGTTAATAACAATGTACCTACCTATATAGTTTAAGTTTAAAAAGTTTGGTCTCAAAAGAAATTTCAATCATTGTACTGTTGATATTTGGCTCTGTTGACTAATGCGTTTGCCGACCACTGCAGGAACTAGAGCAGAACACCATCCTCCTGAACCAGGGAAATGTCAAGTTGGTTTGCATCTATATGTCTTTATTTTTTTTTTCATCTTATTGTTGAAAGTATTACATATGTCTCCTTATTTCCCCCATTGACCTTTTCTAACCCGCCTCCACCCCTGGCCCCAGGCTTTTGCCACCTATTGTCTGTGTCCATGGGTTATGCATACAAGTTCTTTGGTTGATCTCTTTCCACCTTCCCTCTGAGATTCGTCAGTCTATTCCATGCTTCTATGTCTCTGAATCTATTTTGTTCATAAGTTTATTTTGTTCATTAGATTCCACATATGAGTGAGATCATGTGATACTTATCTTTCTCTGACTGGCTTATTCACTTAGCCTAATACTCTCCATGTCCCTCCATGCTGTCTCAAAGGGTAAGGGGTCCTTCTTTTTTACTGCTGCATGGTGTAAATGTACCACAGCTTTTTTATCCACTCATCTACTGATGGCACTTGGGTTGTTTCCAGATCTTAGCTATTGTAAATTATGCTGCTATGAACATATGGGTGCATACATTCTTTCTGATTGGTGTTTCGGGTCCCTTAAGATATATTCCTAGAAGTGGGATTACTGGGTCAAATGGGAGTTCCATTTTTAATTTTTTGAGGAAACTCCATACTGTTCTCCACAGTGGCTGTACCAGTCTGCATTCCCACCAGCAGTGTACTAGGGTTCCCTTTTCTCCACATCCTCGCCAGTACTTGTCATTTGTTGATTTTTTGTTGATAACCATTCTAACAGATCTGAGGTGATACTTCATTATCATTTTAATTTGCATCTCTCTGATGATCAGTGACTTTGAGCATTTTTTATATGTCTTTTGGCCTTCTGTATGTCCACTTTGGAGAAGTCTAATTAGGTCTGTTGCCCATTTTTTAATTGGATTGTTTGTCTTCCTTTTATTAAGTTGTATAGTTCCTTATATGTTTTCGATATTAACCCTTTTCAGATGTATCATTGCCAAGTATGTTCTCCCACAGTGGAATCCCTTTTCATTTTGATACTGTTTTCTTTTGCTGAGCAGAAACCTTTTGTTTTGATGTAGTCCCATTTGTTTATTTTCTCCCTAGTTTTCTTTGCCTTAGGAGATGTATCTGTAAACATATTGCTATGAGAGATGTCTGAGATTTTGCTGCCTATGGTTCTTCTAGGACTTTTATGGTTTCACAAATTATATTTAAGTCTTTTATCCATTTTGAGTTTACTCTTGTGTATGGTGGTCTAGTTTCGTTTTTTTGCAAGTATCTGTCCAATTTTCCCACTGAAGAGACTGTCTTGACTCCACTGCATGTTCTTGCCTCCATTGCCAAATATTAATTGACCATAATGGCTTGGTTCAATTTCTGGGGTTTCTGTTCTGTTCCATTGATCTATATGCCTGTTCTTGTGCCAGTACCAGTGCATCTCTATGTCTTTGTTAACAACCTTCTGCCTTATCAGAAAAGCCAACCCTTCTTTCATTTAATCCTTACCCAACCATACTAGTCCAGCTTAAGACCTTCCTCTTTAGGAAGCATTACACAATGATCCCATTCTTTGTGGAGCTCTTCCCCTCCATAAAAAAAAATAAGAACAAGAAAAGTATGATTAGTCCCAGATATTTGAGCACTTAGTTTTATTTTATAACACATTCTGACAAATTACTTCTTTTTTTAAATATTTGCATTGATTTCAGAAAGGAAGGATGAGGGAGAGATAGAAACATCAATGATGAGAGAGAATCATTGATTGGCTGCCTCCTGCACAACCCCCACTGGGGATTGAGCCTGAAACCCAGGCATGTGCCCTGACCAGGAACAAACTGTGACCTCCTGGTTCATAGGTCAACGCTCAACCACTGAGCCACGCCGGCTGGGCCCAAATTACTTCTTAAGGTTGCATCTTAATCTAATCCTTTGCATTGAATGTTAAGTTTCCCAAGAATTTGAATTATGTTTTGTTCTTCTTTATTATCCATACTAATGATTTACTGGAGATATTATCATTGTTTTTTTTTGCTGATACTTAGAATGAATATATTCAGGGCAAATATCTAATATCTGTAATCTAGATCCCTTAGAATTCTTAAAGCAGAATATCTGAAGCATACAATAGGTTAGAACAGCCATGGGCAAACTACGGCCGGATCCGGCCTGTTTGAAATGAATAAAACTAAAAAAAAAAAAAAAGACCGAACCCTTTTATGTAATGATGTTTACTTTGAATTTATATTAGTTCACACAAACACTCCATCCATGCTTTTGTTCCGGCCCTCCGGTCCAGTTTAAGAACCCATTGTAGCCCTCGAGTCAAAAAGTTTGCCCACCCCAGGGTTAGAATGTGTCACATGCCTGACCAGAAATGAGTATAAAAAAATCATGGAAATACCTAGAAGACTATGATTCCATATAATTTTAAATGGTAAGTTCCAATAACTCTTATGAATGAAAGCCACCACTCCTAGGTCCTAATACCTATACAGAAATCAGCCTCAAAGAAGAGAGTCAGTTGTAGCCACCACCCTCTATCCCACTACCTTTGTCTCTCATCCCTGTCATCTTTCATTCCTCAATGAACAGCTGTAACCCTTGCATATGCAAACCCTATCCCAGCCCCTGTCTCTTTTATCCCTTGAACTTATGGTCTCACAAACAAAAAATGAAATACAAAACCAAGATATAAATATGTAGCAGATTCAATGGAGGCACGGAAAGGAATACTCAATCCTACGAGGTCAAGTTCAGGAATGAAGGTTGAGCTAAGCCTTGAAAGGCAAGGATACATTCAAGTGCAGACAAGTGGAGTGGTGAAGCTATTAATAAATTGAGTAAGAAGGAGGGAAAAAGGAAGGGACAGGAATCTTTTTGTGCTTTTTAATCCTTTTCTTTCCAGCCCTGTGTCCACCAGGTATTATCAGAGTATGCTTAAGCGCAAAGAGTTGGAGACTGCAAGGAGGGCCATGCAAAGCCAGGTAATGCTACCCTTGGAGTTATAGTCCTTACAGAGTTGCACCATTCTCTCACTTGTTTATTCCCTCAATCAATGTTTATTTAACTGCCAGGTGCTGTGCTAGGCAGTGATATTTAGTGAACATGCTATATTTAGCTCTTGATTTCCTGGAATGCACAGTCCAGTGGGGAAGGCAGTCTATTGGATAATCACAAAAGTCAACTCATTATTTACTATAAAAGGATCACACCAAAATATATAGAGCACTAAAACTGCATTCAGCTGGCGGGCTTTACTGACTAAATAACTTTTCAGCTGAGGTTTAGGAAAGAAGAAATAATGTGAGAAACAGTGTTGCAGGGCGAGTGGGGGAAAGACATCTTATTCAGTTGCATAGAAGCTACAGATTCAAATAAGTCTCATCTGAATGGCTAGGCCAGGGTTCACACAATCAACTTCTAAATGTGTGAACATTTACAGCCCCAAGGTTCCTCTGCTGCCTATTCCTAGCTCCAACTGGAAAAGTGCCTCCCTGTTCAAAAGAAAAATGAAAACGGTTCCTTTGCCTTCTGGGTTCATGTCTGGGAAAAGAACTTTTTAGGAGTAACTGTGCCTTGTCTTTTTGCTAGAGTAGTATGATGAATCATATCAAAGGATAGTGTTTGCAAAGTCTGAGACAAGATCAAAATGCCATTTTCCTCTGAAACTGCAGCATGTGTTTTATAAAGAAATCTCAGTGATATCTAGCAGGAAAATTTCTAGTCCAGAAATACATTTCATACTGCATTTCCACTGAAATTGAAACCAGGAAAGGAAGAGTCCCCTGGGAAAGTTTATAATCATGAGGTTAGAGTAAGGGTTCGTGCCTGTCCTCCTATCATATACTCATAGCCATTCTCCAGTAGCAGAATGAAAAGGGAAGTTACTCTAGCAGATGTTTTCAAATTAGCCAAAAACGTGTCAGCTGGAAATGTGCCTAGAGAGAGAGAGAGACCTTCCCAAGAGCTGCCTACGGGAGCCATTAAAATAAATGTCTCTGAGTCCTCCTGCTGCAAACTGGGATGCACAAACCAGGGAGATGAGCAAGTCCCAGCACAAATCCTCCTCTCCTAAATGCTTATCCATGGCTTCCAAAAGCCCTCTGCTTTCTGAATGCTAAGGAGACCTGGCAATACAAATTTGGCAGTTGACACGCTGCCAAATCACACTCTTCATGCTTGCTTTTGTGTTGCTGCTTACAAATCTGTTAAGAAAAAATTGAGAGAAGATCCAGAAATTGTCAACAACAACAGGTGAGTGAACTATGATAAGTGAATATGAAAATGCAAAGTTTAGTTTCAGGCGATGACCAGGACTGTGGGTTTGTGTCTTGAAGCAGATCCAGAGCATTGATATCCAGTTCACAACAACCCCACGTGGGTCAATCACAGCCTAGCTATGTTGGTTCTCAACTACTCAAGAAAATGCCCAAGATTCTGGGCCAAAGATCTGTGGCTCTATATCCAGAGGGGTTCCTTTATGTGATGTGTCTTTTGAAGTGGGATGTCACTTTTTATCCAGGCATCATCAACTACTACAGGAAGGAGAAAACAATAGTCAACACCAATCAGGAGAAATCTTAAGCCAATAAAGGCAGAGAATATCTCCAGTCTCTCACTCGTATACCGGTTGTCTGGCCCCTACCATTTGCTACAGTGAAGGAGGTAAAATTGATGGGTCATCACATCTCATTTGCAATACCAACCTCTGTGCAATCGGAGTAAGAAAGAAAGGACCTCAAAGGGAAGTCAGTCACCATTTTATCCTCCCTATAGCCACATCTCAACTTTCCTGTTCTTAGTCCCATGTTTTGCTCTGCAGGTTTGTGTGTTGCAGGGTTACCAAAAAAAAGTAGTATATACACACACACACACACACACACACACACACACACACACACACACACACACACATACAAATGCTGCAATGCTTTATGCATTAATGGTATATTATATAGAGAAAATATATATTTTGCAGAAGCCAGATAGTATGTGTGAGAAGAAAAGGAACTGGTACATGGTATCTCATACAATGAGTTGTCAGTGAACGTTTTACTAAATCAAATGATTGAAGATGAATTCTAAATCCTCCTCTGTGATTGAAGAATGTTTTACCTTCCTAGGAACAACATCTTTGGCAATTCCTGATGGACCACACATCCAGAGAAAATCACCTTTACTGGATAGTAACAGGCTGCAAATGCCCCATGATACAAAAAAGGGGGGGTGCGGGGGGAGGAAGACATGTGGGGACCACTGGAAGTATCCCTGTTTCTGAAAGTAGAGAATTATAAGCCCTTAGATCTTCTGGAATAAAAGAGACAGCCCAAGACATGGGGTGCTTTTGAACTTCCAACTGTCTCAGCAGCACAAAGGTTTCTAGAATGTAAGCAAAGCCTTCTTGCGATTGTGTTTTAAAATAAAAATATGCAAAGAGAACAACATACCACAGACATAAGGCATAAGATTTAAGTGTGGGAGGTGAGGATTGGAGAAAAGTATTTCGATTTTCCAAAAGTCCTTTCAGCACGGAGAGGCAGGTGTGGTTTCTATAGCGATTAAACCGTCATAAAAATCTTCCAACTGAATGTTTCCTAAGAGGAAACAGGTCCTTCGGCATGGAGCAGAATTGCTCAGATAAAGGGCGGAACAATTTGTGGGAATGACCAAGGGGCACCATAATGTGAATTTGAATCTATCATAGAAATGTCACTATAAAAATATAGAGTTAGATAGCACTTTACTATTTTTTATGTATTTGAAATACAAAATCAGAATGCTGAATTCTTCTTTTCCGGAGAAGTTTCTATTCAGGGAATATGGCACATGTCTCAATTAAGTTGTAGCTTAACTACTACTATGCTACTAAGTATGCTAAATGAGTAGACAGTAAAACTTCAATTCCCCTCTTCCCAATTTTAATTTTATATTTTAAAATCAATCTAGATGGCTATATGAAACAAAGGCATATATACCCAATGGAGTTAAATCTACGTACATGTCATTTGTATTTCCAAGTGTGATTCAATCAGGCACTTGTACTTAACAGCACTTAGTTTTAGGCTATTTCTTTTTATGGGCTCCATAATATTTTGAGAGAAAAGTCTTGATTTCAATAATCACTGGTATGGTTTCCCAAGGTTTTCATCCTGGCAGAACAAAGTTTATATTGAAGAAGAAATTAAAGATGCTAAATCATGAAAATATCCCATAAAGATAACTCATATATATTATTCCCCCCAAGCACAATTGTTCCTGTGTTTTATAGACACATGTAAATTTTTAAAAATACCCCATATTTGCAAATGCATTCAAGTTTTCCTCATATAAAGTAAACTAATACTTTCTCCTCAGTGAGACAATTTTTAAAAATCAGGGAATTTTAAATCTGGAACTAGGAATATTTGAATGCAGTGAATTCCCTACAGCACCTTTAAACTTTGAACTAATAAATCCTAAGGAAATGAATAACAAGGCTATTGACATCAAATTTCTATGAACTTTCCTATGTCATGACAGAATATGATTTTCTGAAACAAGGGTATCTTTTCTATCCAAAATATTAAATTTCATATATTTTAGATAGATAGATTCAATATTTCCTTAAGGCTTTGAATTTCCTTTTTAAAAATATAAGCAAAGAAACCTTTATCCTTTGACATTAAGTAAATTAGGATACTTTGTAACATCTCTTGCCTTCATGTCATTTCCATTCAACTTAGGGAAAAGACTATTGCTATATATGCAAACTTAGATAGGCCAGTGCAAAGTTGTTTCCTGCCACGAAATCCTGCTATAAGTAACAGTCAAAAGGCAGTGAGCACCTTTCTGGTAACAATTTACATGGGGTGGTGTTCGCATTCGGTCCTAAAATCACTTTCCTGGTTCTAAACACATTCCTCCTCCCAGGGTCTGACTACAACTCAGATTGTTCCATGAGCACTTCACAAAGTCATTGGTGAAGACTACCAAAGCTAAAGATCTGTCTTTAATTGATACTTCTATTCCACGTCTTTCATCGTGTAATTCCATAACTTCACGTGTTATTCCCGGGTGAGACTGAGAGCATCGATCTCTCCCACACCGGAGCCAGACTCACACTGTCAAGCGCATACAGTCTCTCCTGAGTCCATAAAAGAAAGAACATCTCACCCCCCGGGGTCCCTGTCCGGACTGTCCCTCCACCCCAAATGCGTTCCCCTCCAAAAGCCTTCCTCAGACAGACAATTCCGCAGCGCTACTGGCCAGGAGGGAGCAAGCTCAGGAGCTGGGGACAGACTGGTGCGCAGGCATAGGCATTCCATGTCTTGGACACCCGAGCAGCGAGCAGCGGGCCGCCCCTCCCCATGCCCCCCTCCCACTCACTGCCACCCCGGGAAGCAGGGGCAGCTCCCCTTGCCCGAAGAGCGAAGAGCGAAGCAGCCAGAGTCCTGAATGCAGGGTCTTCATCCCCGCGGGGCCCGTGAAGGTCCCTCCTGCAGCTGCAGCCGCCCCTCAATGAAAGTGCAATTTGTTATCTCTCCCGGCCACGAGGAAAGGTCCCCGTTTGGTCTGGGCTCCAACCCCGCTCATTCAAGTCGCTGAATACCGGGTCTCATCGCTCGCCACCCCATTCGCCAGGAACTCTCCAGTAGCCTCCTCCTAGGACCCTGGTGTGTGTACAGTGTGTGTGTGTGTGTGTGTGTGTGTGTGTGTGTGTGTGTGTGTGTGTGTGTTGCTGTACCTCGATCTCACCCGGTGCCTCTGTCTCTCTTTGTGCCTCCGTTTCTCTGGCTTTCTCTCTCTTGCGCGCGCGCATACACACACGGGGGAGGCTCCGCAACCAATGCCAAAATGTCACCTAAAAAGCAAGTGCAACAACTTGCTTTGGAAACGACTCAGGAGCCGAGAAACCCCTGCAGTGAGCAGCCCCCTCCTCCCCTGCGAGGTGCATTAGGGGTTGGGGACGGGAGGGGTGTGAATTTGGCTCGGAGAGATGCCCAGGAGTGGGGTTCTTCTCCCCTCCCCCTTCCAGGACCCTGTCGCAATTAGAAATCCATCCCTTCCCGGGCCCGGGGAGAGCGGCGAGGATAGCTCGCCTGGAGAGGGGCGCGCCGCCCCGGATTCCCGGGATCCTCGGGGGGCCGAGCCGGGAGTGCTCCCCAGGCCAGGGGAAGTGGTCCCGCGGGGGCGGGTGGCCAGGAGCCCATCCCACAGCCCCTGCGCTGGCGAGAGACGCAGAAACCTCGCAGCGGGCAAGACACCTAGCGCACCAGGACCGTGGCCGTGGCGATGTCCCGGG
>NW_005871106.1:1507103-1515584 GCF_000147115.1 Myotis lucifugus
CTGGGTGCATGTTAATACGCGGGGAGAAGTCCCGCGCTTCCTCCGCCCAACCACCGGGGCTGCGGGCGGGGCGGCGGCGGCGCCGGGAGCTTGCCGCTTCCATCGCCCCAGCTGCCCCAGCACGGCCTCTGGCCCCCGCCCAGCCCCGCACGTGCGCCGCGGCCGGCGGGAGGCGTCGGTGTTCCCGAGCGCGCCCTCGGCCTGGCCTGCGGGTGCTGCCCGCTCAGCCTCTGCGCTGGCCAGGCGCTCACACCAGACTGAGAGGCAAGCCCCACCAGCCGGGGATGGAACCGGAGGCGGCCACCCGTTAGTGGGCGTGCCCCGTCCGTTCCCTGAGCAGCGTCCTCGGAGGAGGCAGCCCTGCTCCTACCCTGGCCTTCTAGGGAGGGAATTAGGCGCTCCAAACACTTTCTATGTCCTCTCTTCGTTATCCTCGAGATCCCTAGTAGAATTTTTTAAATATATTTTATTGATTTTTCACAGAGAGGAAGGGAGAGGGAGAGTTAGAAACATCGATGAGCTGCCTCCTGCACACCTCCTACACATGCCCTTGGGCAGAATCGAACCTGGGACCCTTCAGTCCGCAGGCCGACGCTCTATCCACTGAGCCAAACCGGTCAGGGCCCTAGTAGAATTTTTTCAGAAGTAATCGCCAGAGAGGAGACGGAGTAGTGGAAAGAGTCAAGGGCCGACGTTAAAACCCCTATGCCATTACTTTCAAACAATTATGCCTCAGAACCTCAGTTTCCCCATCTATACTATTATAGTTCTTGAATGTGCAGCTTAGATTGCACAATATATATCCTACGGCTTCCTGTTTGTATTATTCAAAGGGTAATCAGAAAAACACATCTGTCTCTCCTGTTCTCTGACCTCAGTAAACTTCCCCCTCCCCACCCCAAGTGCCTTTGGAAGCCAGGCTCTTTCACGGAGCCTGAGGTCCTCACCTTTATGTTCTCTGAAAACAGTACATAATCCTTGTGGCCTCAGGGTGAGAATAGCGATAAAGGGTGTGACTGGGTGAATTGTGATGTGGGTCAAAGAGAAAAAAAAGTCAATCAAGTATTCATTGAACTCCTCTAGCCACTTAAGTACTGATGTTCAAGATGATAATGATAATAGTTCAAAGTAATCGTGGTCAATCACTGTTTGCCTATCCCCTCCCCTACTCAAAAAAAGAAAAAGAATAGGAGAATATCATTTGTGCCACAGCTCCCACAGAGAACATGATGCCAAAGAGTATATAATCTTCTTTATGTAATTGTACCCATAAAGTTATAGCATAAGATTTAGCATCTGCTTTGTGTGATATCTAATTATAAATATTAATAGAATATCCTTTTTCAAGAAAACAGTTCTAAAAATGCAGGGAAGTGGAAAACAGTTTCCATAAAGATATGACTCAGAAAAAATAATCGCTTTTCTGCAATTTTACTGAGTGATTTTCCATTACTAAACACTCAAAGAAATGGAGGTAACTCCTCAGTGTAGTAGTAAGTGACAGAAACCAAGTATGGCTAATTTAAGAGAAAGTAATTTATGGGGAAGATATTGAAAGCTTCCATAGTTGAAGGGAGGGTGTTAGGTTTGATGGAGCAGTTGAATCAATCCCCCCCCCCCGCCCCCAACTGGCTTTTCAGGCCATTTCACTATGGACATTCCCTTTGCTGAGACCACATTTCACTTGCTGGGACCACATTCCATTATCACCCCTCCAGGTATGCACAGAGAATTCTCCGCCCAGAAAAAGCCCGCCAAAAGTCCTTTAAAAGCCGCTGACTCCCTTCGATGGTGCTGGAGCCATCCAAGCTCAGCCACCTGGTGTGCGGATAATCGAATAAATTCTAAATCCCTCACCATTTTGGCCTCCTGCATTCCTCCTTCGGCGACCTAACAGAGGGCTGGATAGCAATCTTGGAAACAGGCAGGATTTGAGATAGTACTGGAGGGCTAGGAAGCTGGGAAGACAAAAACAGTTTGATTTGGTGCTGCTCAGTCAACATGAGTAAATGCCATCTGTTACTTCCAACCTCACATTACTGGATCAAGATGGGAGTCACAGGGTAGAGCATTTGACTAGCCAACCTTCATTCAGGCACTAACTCCCTGGCTGTATCAGCATAGGGAGAGGGCTGGTTTTTGACTTCCAGAATGAAAGGCAGTCACCTGGTTTTATTACCCTTCCAAAAGCACACATGGTTGGAAATAAGTAATTTCTCAAAACAAATTCAGGGAGCTATTAAAAAGCAGAATTTGAGCCCTGGCCAGTGTTGCTCAGTGGATAGAGCGTTGGCCTGCTTACCATAGAGTCCATGGTTCAATTCCCAGTCATGGATGTGTACCTGGGTTGCAGGTTTGATCACTGGCCCTGGTCGGGATGTGAAGGAGGTAAACACTAGATGTGTCTCTCTCTCTTTCTCCCTCCCTCTCTCCCTTCCACTCTCTCTGAAAGTCAATGGGAAAAAATATCCTCAGGAGAGGATTAAAAAAAAGAAACAGAAAGAAAGCATTTGATGCTCACATGAGAAAAATGATAAATGTCTGTTACATTGATCAACTATGAAATTTACATTATTTCTTAGTTACAGTATTTGGAAATGAACAGTGCTATTGTGCAAGTAAAAGTGATAGCACTTTTTTGCAGTAATTGTGCATATACTTATTTGCAGTTAAGGAATGCTATTTAAATATCATATATATGGCCAGTTACTTTATTTATATAAGCATAGTGCCTATAAGCAATACTGCAAGCCAGGGCTAGCAACTGTGTTCATTTCTAGTCGTAGACAGTATAGTTGCTGAACAGTAGCCCAGGAAAGATGTCCAGGTCCTATTCCCTCAAACCAGTGAATGTTATCTTTCATGAAATTTGCAGATGTAATGAGGAATCTTGAGATGAAACGTTTATCCTGAATTACCCCATGGGCTGAATGTAGACACTAGGGGCTCTTATAAGAGGGAAACAAGAAAGTCAAAGGCAGGAGGGGAAAAAAAGATGGAATGATGGAAGCAAAGGTTGGAGTGATGCACTTTGAAGATGGAGGGAGGTGACCATGAGCAAAGGAATGCAGATAGTCTCTAGAAGCTGGAAAAGGAAAAAGAATCTCCCCTAGAACCTTCAGAAAAAAAATGCCAGCCTGCTAACATCTTGATTTTAACTCAATTAAACTGATTTCAGACTTCTGATCTCCAAAACTGCAAGATGATAAATTCATGTTGCTTTAAGCCACTAAGTATCTAGTAATTAGCAACAGCAGCCATAGGAAACTGACATAGACGGCTTAGTTAATCCTTGGGAGCACACTATTGGTAGCAGGTGTCATGAGAGCTCTTACTATGGAAGAAACACAAAGGTTTATTTACTTCTGGAGAAGACAACTCAAAGCAGGCTAAGTCAGCAATGTATTGGTAAGAACAGGAAAGTGGAAAACATGGATAGATAGGGTTCCTATCCATTTCTCTGGTCATAACAAAATGGTTGCTTTCTTCTTAGACCACAACATGGACAAACAGGTAAAATCCCATTAAAATGAAGTATAGTTGTGAAAGAAGAACTCAGAGGGCAATGTGAATGGTAAATGTGAAAGACATACAAGTTTCTTCTCCATTAACAAAGCATTCTCATTCATTCCCATGGTCTTAAGTAACATTTAAATGGTGATCCCAGATCTCTATCTTTAGCTTTGATCTCTCAGCTAGTTTAGATATTTGTGTATCCCAAAACCTGCTAAACAAACCCATTTGAAACTTTCACTTGTCCCACAGACTTAATAGCTCCAAATTAAATTCATCACCTTCGGCCTGTTCCCTCCATTCAAATCTATTCCTTTTCCTGTTACACCTTATGAATTGATGGCACTACCATCCACCAAGTCACCAATCCCAGAATCCTGCGAGTTATCCTAGGCATTTGTACTCACCAATGATGTCTAATCCATTGATAAACATTGTTGGTTTCTCTTACCATGTGAATTGATCTTGAATCATTCCTATATTTCCACTAGAGGCCCAGTGCACGAATTTGTGCATGGGGGGGGGGTCCCTCAGCCCAGCCTGCACCCTCTCACAATCCGGGACCACTGGCTTCTAACTGCTCACCTGCCTGCCTCATCGCCCCGCTCGCCTGCCTGCCTGATCACCCCTAACTGCCTCTGCCTCGGCCCCACTGCCACAGCTTCATTCGGAAGGTCGTTCGGCTGTCCGTTCTAATTAGCATATTATGCTTTTATTATTATAGATGTCTATTTTATGTCCCCATCTGGCTTTGCCATCTCACCCCTGGTTTATTATCCTCCTAACTTCTTTCCTTGTCCCTAGTCTTACTCCTCTTCATTGCAGCAAGAATGGTCTTCTAAAAATACACCCTGAGCATGTTAATCCAGTGCTTTACCTACAGTTAAGCTCCTATAATAACATATAAGGCTCTCAGAAACATGCTTTTATCTCTTTCTTCTGCCTTTGTTCCTATTATTGTATACATTATGCTTCAGTACATCAGACTGCTGCTTATAATGCCATTCATGTTGCGTGCTCTGGAATATATCTATAACTTTCTCATATTATTGTCTCTGTCTTGAATGCCCTCTCTCTGCTCTTACTGGCTAATATTTATTTCTCCTTCTAGGCTTGCTTCAGTGTACCTCATGCCTGAATCACTCAGTTGGATTAAGTGTTTCCAGTACTCACCGCAACTCACCGTACCTACTACTATCTTAGTACTTACCACATTATATTAAAATTTTCAGGGTATCTGGGTTGTATTTCTGAGACTGTAGCTATCCATATTTGGATCCTCAATACCTACCATAGTAATTACCTCTCAATAGAGAATAAATACATATTTGTAAGACTCAATTAACATGAACTGCTTAGAGAACATTTTGTAATATCAGTATACATCTTAATATAATTTAGCAGAACCCTATGTATAATATAATATAACCTGTAGCCAGATTTTAAAACCCATTGCTCATCAAGTTTAATAAATGAAGCTTGCTTTTTCATGCTAAATGAATACAAAAAAATATTGAGGAGACATATGAAAACATCGTGTCTATTTTTTCTTATTAATAGCCAATCCAGTGAAATGAAATAGTCTTGTTATTCTCAAATGCTTTTCATGTAATATTTTTGCTTTATGTTTTATTTAACATTTTGTATTAAAGATATAAATGCTGTAATGCAATTGGTTTAACTTCTGTTTCAGCCCTTCTTTTATACCCGGTCATTTTGTTTACACATTAATCTATAATACACTGTCTCCTCTGCTTGTCACCTCTATTACACCCCTATTTACTTTCCACCCTATTTACTTGCAATATGGTGTGAGGCCTGTGTATTGCAATCTGGCTTTGTTCTGATAAAGGTAGTCTAATTTCCCCAACAAAACGATCCTTTGAAGTTTGTATTTCCTTGATATCTAATTAGAATTGTATGCTGTGAATAACCAATTTATCAAATTTTTCACTATAAACTTTGATTACTGTCTCCTGGTATTCTTTCTACTTACCTGCCCCTAAGCTTTCCTACCACCTCTGTAATTATGCCCCCAAGACAGTAGCTGAGGGCATTGGTGAGAGTGAGATCTCTGAAGAGAAAGCACCCTTGGTCTGGGCTCTGGGAAGTCTCTGCAATCCCCCCTGGTGAAGGATGAAGAGTCCAACATTAGAGGCGGGAGCAAACCCAGAAGCACAATGCCGTGAAAACAGCAGTTCCATGGAAGCCAAAGAAGAGAACATTTTAGAAGATAGGACTGTTCAACATGAATTTCTACTCATATAACATCTCCACCTGCAGGAAATGTATAGATATCACAAACTCACTACATACAAACCAAAGGGGCCATCTTTGGACCAGCATTAGCACCTTTCCACAGTTTTCCACTACTGATCCATGCCACATATATTCAGACACTAAAGCCAGAAATGTGGAAGTCATTCTGAAACTCTTCCTCCCACTATATCCATTACATCTAGTCACCAAGTTTTATTAACTTCATAGAACAATAAGCTATCTATTTCATTTGACTGCTTAACAGTTTTCAGTATATCCTCCTTGTCTTCAAGATAAAATCAAAGCATAGATATGACATAGAAAGTCCTTCACAATCTGATTCTTCCTTCATTAAATTATCAAAATAATTTATTTGAGTGAGATGACTTTTAACATACTGGATTAAAAACGTTATTAAAATTATTTTTGATTGGTTGCAAATAGTAACTTATAGCTAAAAATAAATATGAATGAATCTAGGAATGATAAATGTAAGAAAGAATAGTACATATATATGCATTCATCCATATATACTCTAGTGTATGCCCCTGGACCAACTATACTAGTACATTAGCATAATAGTAAAAGCAGGAGGAAGATTCAGAATATCTTGATAACTAATAAACATTAATTAGCATATTATTGTATATATTTTGAGAAGAGATACACTCCACACTTTTTGTATAGAAGTATCACATTTAAGAACTCCCTTGAGAACAATCCCATTTACAATAGCATCATCGAGGTGAATAGCATCACAAGTTTAACCAAGGAGGTGAAAGATTTGTATACTGAAAACTATAAGACATTGATGAAAGAAATTGAAGAAGAAACACAAAAAATAGGAAAGATATTTTGTGCTCATGGATTAGAATAATTCATATTGTTAAAATATCTATACTACCCAAAGCAATCTATAGATTCAATGCAATCTTTATCAAAATCCCAATGGCATTTTCCCCATAAATAGAAACAAAGAATCCTAAAATTTGTGCAGGACCATAAAAGACCTTGAATAGCCAAAACAATATTGAAAAATAAGGAAGAACCTAAAAGTATCATGCTGCCTGATTTTGTACTATAGTGATAAAAAATGTATGATACAGCATAAAAGCTGACACATAGACCAATGGGGGACAATAACTGAGAGTTCAGAAATAAACTCATGCAAATATAGTCAATTAATTTATGACAAAGGAGCCAAGAATATTCAATGGGGAAGGACAGTCTCATCCATAAGTAGTACTGGGAAAACTAAACAGCC
Source organism: Myotis lucifugus (assembly GCF_000147115.1). Lineage (NCBI taxonomy): Eukaryota > Metazoa > Chordata > Mammalia > Chiroptera > Vespertilionidae > Myotis > Myotis lucifugus. The sequence continues at coordinate 1,514,140 of NW_005871106.1, forward strand.
ACATGCAAAACAATGAAACTAGACCACTATCTTACCCCATACACAAAAATCAACTGAAAATGGGTTAAAGACTTGAATGTAAGACCTGAGACCATAAGACTTTTGAACATAAAACATAGAAGGCAAGCTTCTTGACAATGGTCTTGAAATGACTTTTTAGATTTGACACCAAACGTAAAGGCAACAAAAGCAAAAATAAACAAGTGGGACTACATCAAACTAAAAAGCTTCCACAGCAAAGGAGCCATTAACAAATGAAAAGACAATCTTTGGAATGGAAGAAGATATTTGCAAACCACGTATTTGATAAGAAGCTAATATCTAAAATATACAAGGAACTCATACAATTCAATAGCCAAAAAACAAATAACCCAATTTAAAAATGGGCAAAGGACCTGTTATGATATCTATTATTAAAAAGACAAGAAATAAATGCTGGTGAAGATGTGGATAAAAGAGATTCCTTTTGGTGGGAAAGTAAATTGGTACAGCCACTAGGGAAAACAGTATGGAGGTTCCTCAAGAAATTAAAAATAGAGAACAAATATCATAGAAAGAGCTAACTTAGGTGGTGATTTGGAAGGCTCCTAAACCCAGCTCCTCTCACAGATGCACCAAATGTGTAGCTACACAAGGAGCAGTTCACTCTGAAAGAGATCTGGAAAGCAGCTCAGTGATTCCTGCACACTGGACGAATGAGGAAGTACTCACGTTAAAATGATTAGGAAAGGCTAAGTACACTCTAGCAATTAATCCCATCCTAGCACAGTGCCTGGACCCCAGCACCGTGCCCTATAATCCAGAGGGAACCCCCAACTCCCAGCTTCTGCCTGAGGAGCAACAGGTTTGGACCCCACATCTAGCACCCCAACTTTTAAGACACCCACTGGACCAAAACACCTAGCTCTGAAAGCCAATGGGCTAGTTAGTATTGTGTGATCCACAAGACTCTAGCAAACAAAGGGAGTGAGCATTCATCTGGCCTATCCCCAACCTCCCACTCACACCCCCACATCCCCGGGTTTTTTTTTTTTGTAAGAGCTATGCATCTGCAGACTTTAAAAGCTGCTGCCTGGGGGTCAGCCTTTTAATGTAGCAGGCACTTGGGGCTGGCTTTGATCCTCCCCACAGACCAAGGAGGCTGGTGTACAGCTCTCTCTCCTCCTCCCCATCATCAAGGTGCAGTATCACCCTGGGAAGGTATGTATCCATATGTATGTCTCAAGCTTTTGAGGCTGCCATGGAGGGAAGGACCTCAGATCTCTTGGCCCTAATAGGACTGGAACTTCCATTCACAAGTCCCACAGGACTCTAGCAACAAAGGAACACTTACTAAGAAGTGCAGGAGCCCTCCCCCCCACCAGGCTATCACTGGACCAAGCACGGAGAGAGCAGGCAAAGTGCCCATCTTCTAGTTTCTCTCTGGAAGGACTGTCCAGCTTCCA